>NW_028152354.1:5000-7500 GCF_951799395.1 Argentina silus | reverse complement strand
AGGCCAATGGGAGTCTCTAATGGGTGTTTAGGGTTAGGGTTAGGGTTAGGGTTAGGCCAATGGGAGTCTCTAATGGGTGTTTAGGGTTAGGGTTAGGGTTAGGGTTAGGCCAATGGGAGTCTCTAATGGGTGTTTAGGGTTAGGGTTAGGGTTAGGGTTAGGGTTAACCCTAACCCTAACCCTAACCCTTTGCCAACGGGAGTCTCTAATGGGTGTTTAGAGGACATTATGTCTCTCTGACGTCTTCAAAGGCGGTTATTCTGAAACCGAGATTGATGGCCTGGTCTCTACACTCAAATAGGAGGTGAAACGTGTTCTTTTCAAATATGTCTTCCTTCAGTGAGAGCCAAGAAAGAGACAGACATTTCCACCTGTTTTGACAGGTGTGAACACATTGGTGCCAGGGACTCAAACTAATGATCTATTTTGGGCTGTCTTTATTAAAAAGCAGACTAGTTAGTCTGGTAATTAATCAATATGATCACATATCATCGATTAGTGGTTGTCAGTGTGAAGAATTCAATATCATTTGGATAGAATGTAAGATTTTAGATCATCAAAGGTGACCTGACATTAATGAACCCCTCAGGTTTGAGTGTTGCCTCCTCATTTGAGAAGAGAGAGGGAGATAGAAGAAGAGAATAGAACAGAGAGAGAGAGAGAGGGGGGGGGAGAGAGGGGGAGAGAGGGAGTGAGAGAGACAGAGACAGAGAGAGGGAGGGAGAAAGAAGAGAGAGAGAGAGAGAGAGAGAGAGAGAGAGAGAGAGGAAGAGAGAAAGAAGAGAGAGAGAGAGAGAGAGAGAGAGAGAGAGAGAGAGAGAGAGGGAGAGGAAGAGAGAAAGAAGAGAGAGAGAGAGACAGAGAGAGAGAGAGAGGAAGAGAGAAAGAAGAGAGAGACAGAGAGAGAGAGAGAGAGAGAGAGAGAGAGAAAGAAGAGAGAGACAGAGAGAGAGGGAGAGGAAGAGGGGGTATTGGCTGAACCATCAGCATGTCAAGCATAGATAAGAGCTCCCAGGACAGAAGGAAGCGTCTCTGCTCTCGAGCAGCTTGGATAATGATGTGAAGAAAACACATTCATTTATAGTTTTTATGATGCCACATTTTAATACCAAAAACAACGTTGCATTTCAAATTCAGTTATGAACAATGTGCTGCTCTTCTTTTCATAATTACAGAGAGCATCATGAGATAGCACTATGAATAATAACGGAGATAAAAGTAGGCTTTTGCATTTGTTGTTTTGCAAAGACGTTTTAAAAAGTGGCCTCAAGATGGACGGCCCATCCACACACAACTTCAAGGTGTTCCCCATCAAACGGCCTCCTGCTTCTGCATCTGATGGTAATATTTCTGATGTTTTAAGCGGTTTAGTTTGGGTCTCGTTTTTTAGGAGGACATTAGTCATGACTCACAGCTGAACCCTAACAACGGAGGTGTGTGTTGCCGTTGACGACAGAAAGGACAGTGGTGTGGTTGTCGGGGTGATGCAACGTGGTGATGGCAGATATCTGTCGGAGCGTTCGTCCAATCATCTCCCAGCGTGTTGCTGGTACAGCCGACGCTGCAACCGGCAGAATCTTAAACACGCCCCCCTCATTTTACGTCATCCTGCAGAAGCTTCTGGAACAAACATCCCAACCTCATCTTTTCTGATGCTGGTTCTGAGCCTCTCTGGAAGTCTGAGGCATGAATAAAACATCTAGTATCAGCTAGCTGAGAGACTAGTACCTGACAAAAGAGAAACACAATTCACAATACTTATATGTGTTTGTGTGTGTGTGTGTGCACACGTGTGTGTGTGTGTGCGTGTGCATGTGTGTGCATGTGCGTGTGTGCGTGTGTGTAGAGTATCGTGTGTGTGTGCGTGTGTGTAGAGTATCGTGTGTGTGCGTGTGTGTAGAGTATCGTGTGTGTGCATGTGTGTGCATGTGCGTGTGTGCGTGTGTGTAGAGTATCGCGTGTGTGTGCGTGTGTGTAGAGTATCGCGTGTGTGTGCGTGTGTGTAGAGTATCGTGTGTGTGTGTGTGCTTATGTGTGTCTTTCCCTTGCCTGAGCTCCTCCTGTGCACCGAACTGTAAATTATTCAGTTGGACGGATATGGCGAAGGCTGACATTTCTTCTGACCTCGCAAATGAAAAATTGGAAGATGTTTTTTAAAAAACAATATAATATACCTTCCATTCATGGAGACCAGCGGAGGCAGTAATGGCCCCTGTGAGACCAGCGGAGGCAGTAATAGCCCCTGTGAGTCGACATGATCTAGAAGAAGCATTGTTGACGTCTCAATTTTCTAATGCAGAGAGCTGCGGTAATTAATGCACTTAGATGACACACACTGATTAGATTAGATTAGATTAAACTTTATTGTCATTGTGCAGAGTACAAGTACAGAGACAACGAAATGCAGGGGTTGGTAGGTTGTCACCTAGGTGCAGAGTTCGAGTTCAGTAGGGTGACAGCCGCAGGGAAGAAGCTTCCTTTGAACCTGCTGGTTCGGGTG
>NW_028152355.1:0-51455 GCF_951799395.1 Argentina silus | reverse complement strand
TGCTTAGCTTCCGAGATCGGACGAGATCGGGCGTGCTCAGCGTGGTATGGCCGTAAGCGAAGGAACCAGCCCTCTGCACTGTATATAAAGTCGAGGAAAGGAGACGCCCGCCACTTGACAACACAAACAATACTGCAGTTGATACGCAGAAGGCAGGGAGTTATCTGGGGGGGAAAAAACACCAAAACTGGAGCTGTGTTCACACTACAGCACTGTTCAAACGACAGTGGTGATACAATAGTACACCCTACTGGTCGAAATAAGGAAAAGCTTACTGCACCGGGTATTCCCAGGCGGTCACCCATCCAAGTACTAACCCGGCCCGACGCTGCTTAGCTTCCGAGATCGGACGAGATCGGGCGTGCTCAGCGTGGTATGGCCGTAAGCGAAGGAACCAGCCCTCTGCACTGTATATAAAGTCGAGGAAAGGAGACGCCCGCCACTTGACAACACAAACAATACTGCAGTTGATACGCAGAAGGCAGGGAGTTATCTGGGGGGGAAAAAACACCAAAACTGGAGCTGTGTTCACACTACAGCACTGTTCAAACGACAGTGGTGATACAATAGTACACCCTACTGGTCGAAATAAGGAAAAGCTTACTGCACCGGGTATTCCCAGGCGGTCACCCATCCAAGTACTAACCCGGCCCGACGCTGCTTAGCTTCCGAGATCGGACGAGATCGGGCGTGCTCAGCGTGGTATGGCCGTAAGCGAAGGAACCAGCCCTCTGCACTGTATATAAAGTCGAGGAAAGGAGACGCCCGCCACTTGACAACACAAACAATACTGCAGTTGATACGCAGAAGGCAGGGAGTTATCTGGGGGGGAAAAAACACCAAAACTGGAGCTGTGTTCACACTACAGCACTGTTCAAACGACAGTGGTGATACAATAGTACACCCTACTGGTCGAAATAAGGAAAAGCTTACTGCACCGGGTATTCCCAGGCGGTCACCCATCCAAGTACTAACCCGGCCCGACGCTGCTTAGCTTCCGAGATCGGACGAGATCGGGCGTGCTCAGCGTGGTATGGCCGTAAGCGAAGGAACCAGCCCTCTGCACTGTATATAAAGTCGAGGAAAGGAGACGCCCGCCACTTGACAACACAAACAATACTGCAGTTGATACGCAGAAGGCAGGGAGTTATCTGGGGGGGAAAAAACACCAAAACTGGAGCTGTGTTCACACTACAGCACTGTTCAAACGACAGTGGTGATACAATAGTACACCCTACTGGTCGAAATAAGGAAAAGCTTACTGCACCGGGTATTCCCAGGCGGTCACCCATCCAAGTACTAACCCGGCCCGACGCTGCTTAGCTTCCGAGATCGGACGAGATCGGGCGTGCTCAGCGTGGTATGGCCGTAAGCGAAGGAACCAGCCCTCTGCACTGTATATAAAGTCGAGGAAAGGAGACGCCCGCCACTTGACAACACAAACAATACTGCAGTTGATACGCAGAAGGCAGGGAGTTATCTGGGGGGGAAAAAACACCAAAACTGGAGCTGTGTTCACACTACAGCACTGTTCAAACGACAGTGGTGATACAATAGTACACCCTACTGGTCGAAATAAGGAAAAGCTTACTGCACCGGGTATTCCCAGGCGGTCACCCATCCAAGTACTAACCCGGCCCGACGCTGCTTAGCTTCCGAGATCGGACGAGATCGGGCGTGCTCAGCGTGGTATGGCCGTAAGCGAAGGAACCAGCCCTCTGCACTGTATATAAAGTCGAGGAAAGGAGACGCCCGCCACTTGACAACACAAACAATACTGCAGTTGATACGCAGAAGGCAGGGAGTTATCTGGGGGGGAAAAAACACCAAAACTGGAGCTGTGTTCACACTACAGCACTGTTCAAACGACAGTGGTGATACAATAGTACACCCTACTGGTCGAAATAAGGAAAAGCTTACTGCACCGGGTATTCCCAGGCGGTCACCCATCCAAGTACTAACCCGGCCCGACGCTGCTTAGCTTCCGAGATCGGACGAGATCGGGCGTGCTCAGCGTGGTATGGCCGTAAGCGAAGGAACCAGCCCTCTGCACTGTATATAAAGTCGAGGAAAGGAGACGCCCGCCACTTGACAACACAAACAATACTGCAGTTGATACGCAGAAGGCAGGGAGTTATCTGGGGGGGAAAAAACACCAAAACTGGAGCTGTGTTCACACTACAGCACTGTTCAAACGACAGTGGTGATACAATAGTACACCCTACTGGTCGAAATAAGGAAAAGCTTACTGCACCGGGTATTCCCAGGCGGTCACCCATCCAAGTACTAACCCGGCCCGACGCTGCTTAGCTTCCGAGATCGGACGAGATCGGGCGTGCTCAGCGTGGTATGGCCGTAAGCGAAGGAACCAGCCCTCTGCACTGTATATAAAGTCGAGGAAAGGAGACGCCCGCCACTTGACAACACAAACAATACTGCAGTTGATACGCAGAAGGCAGGGAGTTATCTGGGGGGGAAAAAACACCAAAACTGGAGCTGTGTTCACACTACAGCACTGTTCAAACGACAGTGGTGATACAATAGTACACCCTACTGGTCGAAATAAGGAAAAGCTTACTGCACCGGGTATTCCCAGGCGGTCACCCATCCAAGTACTAACCCGGCCCGACGCTGCTTAGCTTCCGAGATCGGACGAGATCGGGCGTGCTCAGCGTGGTATGGCCGTAAGCGAAGGAACCAGCCCTCTGCACTGTATATAAAGTCGAGGAAAGGAGACGCCCGCCACTTGACAACACAAACAATACTGCAGTTGATACGCAGAAGGCAGGGAGTTATCTGGGGGGGAAAAAACACCAAAACTGGAGCTGTGTTCACACTACAGCACTGTTCAAACGACAGTGGTGATACAATAGTACACCCTACTGGTCGAAATAAGGAAAAGCTTACTGCACCGGGTATTCCCAGGCGGTCACCCATCCAAGTACTAACCCGGCCCGACGCTGCTTAGCTTCCGAGATCGGACGAGATCGGGCGTGCTCAGCGTGGTATGGCCGTAAGCGAAGGAACCAGCCCTCTGCACTGTATATAAAGTCGAGGAAAGGAGACGCCCGCCACTTGACAACACAAACAATACTGCAGTTGATACGCAGAAGGCAGGGAGTTATCTGGGGGGGAAAAAACACCAAAACTGGAGCTGTGTTCACACTACAGCACTGTTCAAACGACAGTGGTGATACAATAGTACACCCTACTGGTCGAAATAAGGAAAAGCTTACTGCACCGGGTATTCCCAGGCGGTCACCCATCCAAGTACTAACCCGGCCCGACGCTGCTTAGCTTCCGAGATCGGACGAGATCGGGCGTGCTCAGCGTGGTATGGCCGTAAGCGAAGGAACCAGCCCTCTGCACTGTATATAAAGTCGAGGAAAGGAGACGCCCGCCACTTGACAACACAAACAATACTGCAGTTGATACGCAGAAGGCAGGGAGTTATCTGGGGGGGAAAAAACACCAAAACTGGAGCTGTGTTCACACTACAGCACTGTTCAAACGACAGTGGTGATACAATAGTACACCCTACTGGTCGAAATAAGGAAAAGCTTACTGCACCGGGTATTCCCAGGCGGTCACCCATCCAAGTACTAACCCGGCCCGACGCTGCTTAGCTTCCGAGATCGGACGAGATCGGGCGTGCTCAGCGTGGTATGGCCGTAAGCGAAGGAACCAGCCCTCTGCACTGTATATAAAGTCGAGGAAAGGAGACGCCCGCCACTTGACAACACAAACAATACTGCAGTTGATACGCAGAAGGCAGGGAGTTATCTGGGGGGGAAAAAACACCAAAACTGGAGCTGTGTTCACACTACAGCACTGTTCAAACGACAGTGGTGATACAATAGTACACCCTACTGGTCGAAATAAGGAAAAGCTTACTGCACCGGGTATTCCCAGGCGGTCACCCATCCAAGTACTAACCCGGCCCGACGCTGCTTAGCTTCCGAGATCGGACGAGATCGGGCGTGCTCAGCGTGGTATGGCCGTAAGCGAAGGAACCAGCCCTCTGCACTGTATATAAAGTCGAGGAAAGGAGACGCCCGCCACTTGACAACACAAACAATACTGCAGTTGATACGCAGAAGGCAGGGAGTTATCTGGGGGGGAAAAAACACCAAAACTGGAGCTGTGTTCACACTACAGCACTGTTCAAACGACAGTGGTGATACAATAGTACACCCTACTGGTCGAAATAAGGAAAAGCTTACTGCACCGGGTATTCCCAGGCGGTCACCCATCCAAGTACTAACCCGGCCCGACGCTGCTTAGCTTCCGAGATCGGACGAGATCGGGCGTGCTCAGCGTGGTATGGCCGTAAGCGAAGGAACCAGCCCTCTGCACTGTATATAAAGTCGAGGAAAGGAGACGCCCGCCACTTGACAACACAAACAATACTGCAGTTGATACGCAGAAGGCAGGGAGTTATCTGGGGGGGAAAAAACACCAAAACTGGAGCTGTGTTCACACTACAGCACTGTTCAAACGACAGTGGTGATACAATAGTACACCCTACTGGTCGAAATAAGGAAAAGCTTACTGCACCGGGTATTCCCAGGCGGTCACCCATCCAAGTACTAACCCGGCCCGACGCTGCTTAGCTTCCGAGATCGGACGAGATCGGGCGTGCTCAGCGTGGTATGGCCGTAAGCGAAGGAACCAGCCCTCTGCACTGTATATAAAGTCGAGGAAAGGAGACGCCCGCCACTTGACAACACAAACAATACTGCAGTTGATACGCAGAAGGCAGGGAGTTATCTGGGGGGGAAAAAACACCAAAACTGGAGCTGTGTTCACACTACAGCACTGTTCAAACGACAGTGGTGATACAATAGTACACCCTACTGGTCGAAATAAGGAAAAGCTTACTGCACCGGGTATTCCCAGGCGGTCACCCATCCAAGTACTAACCCGGCCCGACGCTGCTTAGCTTCCGAGATCGGACGAGATCGGGCGTGCTCAGCGTGGTATGGCCGTAAGCGAAGGAACCAGCCCTCTGCACTGTATATAAAGTCGAGGAAAGGAGACGCCCGCCACTTGACAACACAAACAATACTGCAGTTGATACGCAGAAGGCAGGGAGTTATCTGGGGGGGAAAAAACACCAAAACTGGAGCTGTGTTCACACTACAGCACTGTTCAAACGACAGTGGTGATACAATAGTACACCCTACTGGTCGAAATAAGGAAAAGCTTACTGCACCGGGTATTCCCAGGCGGTCACCCATCCAAGTACTAACCCGGCCCGACGCTGCTTAGCTTCCGAGATCGGACGAGATCGGGCGTGCTCAGCGTGGTATGGCCGTAAGCGAAGGAACCAGCCCTCTGCACTGTATATAAAGTCGAGGAAAGGAGACGCCCGCCACTTGACAACACAAACAATACTGCAGTTGATACGCAGAAGGCAGGGAGTTATCTGGGGGGGAAAAAACACCAAAACTGGAGCTGTGTTCACACTACAGCACTGTTCAAACGACAGTGGTGATACAATAGTACACCCTACTGGTCGAAATAAGGAAAAGCTTACTGCACCGGGTATTCCCAGGCGGTCACCCATCCAAGTACTAACCCGGCCCGACGCTGCTTAGCTTCCGAGATCGGACGAGATCGGGCGTGCTCAGCGTGGTATGGCCGTAAGCGAAGGAACCAGCCCTCTGCACTGTATATAAAGTCGAGGAAAGGAGACGCCCGCCACTTGACAACACAAACAATACTGCAGTTGATACGCAGAAGGCAGGGAGTTATCTGGGGGGGAAAAAACACCAAAACTGGAGCTGTGTTCACACTACAGCACTGTTCAAACGACAGTGGTGATACAATAGTACACCCTACTGGTCGAAATAAGGAAAAGCTTACTGCACCGGGTATTCCCAGGCGGTCACCCATCCAAGTACTAACCCGGCCCGACGCTGCTTAGCTTCCGAGATCGGACGAGATCGGGCGTGCTCAGCGTGGTATGGCCGTAAGCGAAGGAACCAGCCCTCTGCACTGTATATAAAGTCGAGGAAAGGAGACGCCCGCCACTTGACAACACAAACAATACTGCAGTTGATACGCAGAAGGCAGGGAGTTATCTGGGGGGGAAAAAACACCAAAACTGGAGCTGTGTTCACACTACAGCACTGTTCAAACGACAGTGGTGATACAATAGTACACCCTACTGGTCGAAATAAGGAAAAGCTTACTGCACCGGGTATTCCCAGGCGGTCACCCATCCAAGTACTAACCCGGCCCGACGCTGCTTAGCTTCCGAGATCGGACGAGATCGGGCGTGCTCAGCGTGGTATGGCCGTAAGCGAAGGAACCAGCCCTCTGCACTGTATATAAAGTCGAGGAAAGGAGACGCCCGCCACTTGACAACACAAACAATACTGCAGTTGATACGCAGAAGGCAGGGAGTTATCTGGGGGGGAAAAAACACCAAAACTGGAGCTGTGTTCACACTACAGCACTGTTCAAACGACAGTGGTGATACAATAGTACACCCTACTGGTCGAAATAAGGAAAAGCTTACTGCACCGGGTATTCCCAGGCGGTCACCCATCCAAGTACTAACCCGGCCCGACGCTGCTTAGCTTCCGAGATCGGACGAGATCGGGCGTGCTCAGCGTGGTATGGCCGTAAGCGAAGGAACCAGCCCTCTGCACTGTATATAAAGTCGAGGAAAGGAGACGCCCGCCACTTGACAACACAAACAATACTGCAGTTGATACGCAGAAGGCAGGGAGTTATCTGGGGGGGAAAAAACACCAAAACTGGAGCTGTGTTCACACTACAGCACTGTTCAAACGACAGTGGTGATACAATAGTACACCCTACTGGTCGAAATAAGGAAAAGCTTACTGCACCGGGTATTCCCAGGCGGTCACCCATCCAAGTACTAACCCGGCCCGACGCTGCTTAGCTTCCGAGATCGGACGAGATCGGGCGTGCTCAGCGTGGTATGGCCGTAAGCGAAGGAACCAGCCCTCTGCACTGTATATAAAGTCGAGGAAAGGAGACGCCCGCCACTTGACAACACAAACAATACTGCAGTTGATACGCAGAAGGCAGGGAGTTATCTGGGGGGGAAAAAACACCAAAACTGGAGCTGTGTTCACACTACAGCACTGTTCAAACGACAGTGGTGATACAATAGTACACCCTACTGGTCGAAATAAGGAAAAGCTTACTGCACCGGGTATTCCCAGGCGGTCACCCATCCAAGTACTAACCCGGCCCGACGCTGCTTAGCTTCCGAGATCGGACGAGATCGGGCGTGCTCAGCGTGGTATGGCCGTAAGCGAAGGAACCAGCCCTCTGCACTGTATATAAAGTCGAGGAAAGGAGACGCCCGCCACTTGACAACACAAACAATACTGCAGTTGATACGCAGAAGGCAGGGAGTTATCTGGGGGGGAAAAAACACCAAAACTGGAGCTGTGTTCACACTACAGCACTGTTCAAACGACAGTGGTGATACAATAGTACACCCTACTGGTCGAAATAAGGAAAAGCTTACTGCACCGGGTATTCCCAGGCGGTCACCCATCCAAGTACTAACCCGGCCCGACGCTGCTTAGCTTCCGAGATCGGACGAGATCGGGCGTGCTCAGCGTGGTATGGCCGTAAGCGAAGGAACCAGCCCTCTGCACTGTATATAAAGTCGAGGAAAGGAGACGCCCGCCACTTGACAACACAAACAATACTGCAGTTGATACGCAGAAGGCAGGGAGTTATCTGGGGGGGAAAAAACACCAAAACTGGAGCTGTGTTCACACTACAGCACTGTTCAAACGACAGTGGTGATACAATAGTACACCCTACTGGTCGAAATAAGGAAAAGCTTACTGCACCGGGTATTCCCAGGCGGTCACCCATCCAAGTACTAACCCGGCCCGACGCTGCTTAGCTTCCGAGATCGGACGAGATCGGGCGTGCTCAGCGTGGTATGGCCGTAAGCGAAGGAACCAGCCCTCTGCACTGTATATAAAGTCGAGGAAAGGAGACGCCCGCCACTTGACAACACAAACAATACTGCAGTTGATACGCAGAAGGCAGGGAGTTATCTGGGGGGGAAAAAACACCAAAACTGGAGCTGTGTTCACACTACAGCACTGTTCAAACGACAGTGGTGATACAATAGTACACCCTACTGGTCGAAATAAGGAAAAGCTTACTGCACCGGGTATTCCCAGGCGGTCACCCATCCAAGTACTAACCCGGCCCGACGCTGCTTAGCTTCCGAGATCGGACGAGATCGGGCGTGCTCAGCGTGGTATGGCCGTAAGCGAAGGAACCAGCCCTCTGCACTGTATATAAAGTCGAGGAAAGGAGACGCCCGCCACTTGACAACACAAACAATACTGCAGTTGATACGCAGAAGGCAGGGAGTTATCTGGGGGGGAAAAAACACCAAAACTGGAGCTGTGTTCACACTACAGCACTGTTCAAACGACAGTGGTGATACAATAGTACACCCTACTGGTCGAAATAAGGAAAAGCTTACTGCACCGGGTATTCCCAGGCGGTCACCCATCCAAGTACTAACCCGGCCCGACGCTGCTTAGCTTCCGAGATCGGACGAGATCGGGCGTGCTCAGCGTGGTATGGCCGTAAGCGAAGGAACCAGCCCTCTGCACTGTATATAAAGTCGAGGAAAGGAGACGCCCGCCACTTGACAACACAAACAATACTGCAGTTGATACGCAGAAGGCAGGGAGTTATCTGGGGGGGAAAAAACACCAAAACTGGAGCTGTGTTCACACTACAGCACTGTTCAAACGACAGTGGTGATACAATAGTACACCCTACTGGTCGAAATAAGGAAAAGCTTACTGCACCGGGTATTCCCAGGCGGTCACCCATCCAAGTACTAACCCGGCCCGACGCTGCTTAGCTTCCGAGATCGGACGAGATCGGGCGTGCTCAGCGTGGTATGGCCGTAAGCGAAGGAACCAGCCCTCTGCACTGTATATAAAGTCGAGGAAAGGAGACGCCCGCCACTTGACAACACAAACAATACTGCAGTTGATACGCAGAAGGCAGGGAGTTATCTGGGGGGGAAAAAACACCAAAACTGGAGCTGTGTTCACACTACAGCACTGTTCAAACGACAGTGGTGATACAATAGTACACCCTACTGGTCGAAATAAGGAAAAGCTTACTGCACCGGGTATTCCCAGGCGGTCACCCATCCAAGTACTAACCCGGCCCGACGCTGCTTAGCTTCCGAGATCGGACGAGATCGGGCGTGCTCAGCGTGGTATGGCCGTAAGCGAAGGAACCAGCCCTCTGCACTGTATATAAAGTCGAGGAAAGGAGACGCCCGCCACTTGACAACACAAACAATACTGCAGTTGATACGCAGAAGGCAGGGAGTTATCTGGGGGGGAAAAAACACCAAAACTGGAGCTGTGTTCACACTACAGCACTGTTCAAACGACAGTGGTGATACAATAGTACACCCTACTGGTCGAAATAAGGAAAAGCTTACTGCACCGGGTATTCCCAGGCGGTCACCCATCCAAGTACTAACCCGGCCCGACGCTGCTTAGCTTCCGAGATCGGACGAGATCGGGCGTGCTCAGCGTGGTATGGCCGTAAGCGAAGGAACCAGCCCTCTGCACTGTATATAAAGTCGAGGAAAGGAGACGCCCGCCACTTGACAACACAAACAATACTGCAGTTGATACGCAGAAGGCAGGGAGTTATCTGGGGGGGAAAAAACACCAAAACTGGAGCTGTGTTCACACTACAGCACTGTTCAAACGACAGTGGTGATACAATAGTACACCCTACTGGTCGAAATAAGGAAAAGCTTACTGCACCGGGTATTCCCAGGCGGTCACCCATCCAAGTACTAACCCGGCCCGACGCTGCTTAGCTTCCGAGATCGGACGAGATCGGGCGTGCTCAGCGTGGTATGGCCGTAAGCGAAGGAACCAGCCCTCTGCACTGTATATAAAGTCGAGGAAAGGAGACGCCCGCCACTTGACAACACAAACAATACTGCAGTTGATACGCAGAAGGCAGGGAGTTATCTGGGGGGGAAAAAACACCAAAACTGGAGCTGTGTTCACACTACAGCACTGTTCAAACGACAGTGGTGATACAATAGTACACCCTACTGGTCGAAATAAGGAAAAGCTTACTGCACCGGGTATTCCCAGGCGGTCACCCATCCAAGTACTAACCCGGCCCGACGCTGCTTAGCTTCCGAGATCGGACGAGATCGGGCGTGCTCAGCGTGGTATGGCCGTAAGCGAAGGAACCAGCCCTCTGCACTGTATATAAAGTCGAGGAAAGGAGACGCCCGCCACTTGACAACACAAACAATACTGCAGTTGATACGCAGAAGGCAGGGAGTTATCTGGGGGGGAAAAAACACCAAAACTGGAGCTGTGTTCACACTACAGCACTGTTCAAACGACAGTGGTGATACAATAGTACACCCTACTGGTCGAAATAAGGAAAAGCTTACTGCACCGGGTATTCCCAGGCGGTCACCCATCCAAGTACTAACCCGGCCCGACGCTGCTTAGCTTCCGAGATCGGACGAGATCGGGCGTGCTCAGCGTGGTATGGCCGTAAGCGAAGGAACCAGCCCTCTGCACTGTATATAAAGTCGAGGAAAGGAGACGCCCGCCACTTGACAACACAAACAATACTGCAGTTGATACGCAGAAGGCAGGGAGTTATCTGGGGGGGAAAAAACACCAAAACTGGAGCTGTGTTCACACTACAGCACTGTTCAAACGACAGTGGTGATACAATAGTACACCCTACTGGTCGAAATAAGGAAAAGCTTACTGCACCGGGTATTCCCAGGCGGTCACCCATCCAAGTACTAACCCGGCCCGACGCTGCTTAGCTTCCGAGATCGGACGAGATCGGGCGTGCTCAGCGTGGTATGGCCGTAAGCGAAGGAACCAGCCCTCTGCACTGTATATAAAGTCGAGGAAAGGAGACGCCCGCCACTTGACAACACAAACAATACTGCAGTTGATACGCAGAAGGCAGGGAGTTATCTGGGGGGGAAAAAACACCAAAACTGGAGCTGTGTTCACACTACAGCACTGTTCAAACGACAGTGGTGATACAATAGTACACCCTACTGGTCGAAATAAGGAAAAGCTTACTGCACCGGGTATTCCCAGGCGGTCACCCATCCAAGTACTAACCCGGCCCGACGCTGCTTAGCTTCCGAGATCGGACGAGATCGGGCGTGCTCAGCGTGGTATGGCCGTAAGCGAAGGAACCAGCCCTCTGCACTGTATATAAAGTCGAGGAAAGGAGACGCCCGCCACTTGACAACACAAACAATACTGCAGTTGATACGCAGAAGGCAGGGAGTTATCTGGGGGGGAAAAAACACCAAAACTGGAGCTGTGTTCACACTACAGCACTGTTCAAACGACAGTGGTGATACAATAGTACACCCTACTGGTCGAAATAAGGAAAAGCTTACTGCACCGGGTATTCCCAGGCGGTCACCCATCCAAGTACTAACCCGGCCCGACGCTGCTTAGCTTCCGAGATCGGACGAGATCGGGCGTGCTCAGCGTGGTATGGCCGTAAGCGAAGGAACCAGCCCTCTGCACTGTATATAAAGTCGAGGAAAGGAGACGCCCGCCACTTGACAACACAAACAATACTGCAGTTGATACGCAGAAGGCAGGGAGTTATCTGGGGGGGAAAAAACACCAAAACTGGAGCTGTGTTCACACTACAGCACTGTTCAAACGACAGTGGTGATACAATAGTACACCCTACTGGTCGAAATAAGGAAAAGCTTACTGCACCGGGTATTCCCAGGCGGTCACCCATCCAAGTACTAACCCGGCCCGACGCTGCTTAGCTTCCGAGATCGGACGAGATCGGGCGTGCTCAGCGTGGTATGGCCGTAAGCGAAGGAACCAGCCCTCTGCACTGTATATAAAGTCGAGGAAAGGAGACGCCCGCCACTTGACAACACAAACAATACTGCAGTTGATACGCAGAAGGCAGGGAGTTATCTGGGGGGGAAAAAACACCAAAACTGGAGCTGTGTTCACACTACAGCACTGTTCAAACGACAGTGGTGATACAATAGTACACCCTACTGGTCGAAATAAGGAAAAGCTTACTGCACCGGGTATTCCCAGGCGGTCACCCATCCAAGTACTAACCCGGCCCGACGCTGCTTAGCTTCCGAGATCGGACGAGATCGGGCGTGCTCAGCGTGGTATGGCCGTAAGCGAAGGAACCAGCCCTCTGCACTGTATATAAAGTCGAGGAAAGGAGACGCCCGCCACTTGACAACACAAACAATACTGCAGTTGATACGCAGAAGGCAGGGAGTTATCTGGGGGGGAAAAAACACCAAAACTGGAGCTGTGTTCACACTACAGCACTGTTCAAACGACAGTGGTGATACAATAGTACACCCTACTGGTCGAAATAAGGAAAAGCTTACTGCACCGGGTATTCCCAGGCGGTCACCCATCCAAGTACTAACCCGGCCCGACGCTGCTTAGCTTCCGAGATCGGACGAGATCGGGCGTGCTCAGCGTGGTATGGCCGTAAGCGAAGGAACCAGCCCTCTGCACTGTATATAAAGTCGAGGAAAGGAGACGCCCGCCACTTGACAACACAAACAATACTGCAGTTGATACGCAGAAGGCAGGGAGTTATCTGGGGGGGAAAAAACACCAAAACTGGAGCTGTGTTCACACTACAGCACTGTTCAAACGACAGTGGTGATACAATAGTACACCCTACTGGTCGAAATAAGGAAAAGCTTACTGCACCGGGTATTCCCAGGCGGTCACCCATCCAAGTACTAACCCGGCCCGACGCTGCTTAGCTTCCGAGATCGGACGAGATCGGGCGTGCTCAGCGTGGTATGGCCGTAAGCGAAGGAACCAGCCCTCTGCACTGTATATAAAGTCGAGGAAAGGAGACGCCCGCCACTTGACAACACAAACAATACTGCAGTTGATACGCAGAAGGCAGGGAGTTATCTGGGGGGGAAAAAACACCAAAACTGGAGCTGTGTTCACACTACAGCACTGTTCAAACGACAGTGGTGATACA
The DNA here is from genome assembly GCF_951799395.1 of Argentina silus. NCBI lineage: Eukaryota > Metazoa > Chordata > Actinopteri > Argentiniformes > Argentinidae > Argentina > Argentina silus. The sequence continues at coordinate 38,387 of NW_028152355.1, read as the reverse complement.
ATAGTACACCCTACTGGTCGAAATAAGGAAAAGCTTACTGCACCGGGTATTCCCAGGCGGTCACCCATCCAAGTACTAACCCGGCCCGACGCTGCTTAGCTTCCGAGATCGGACGAGATCGGGCGTGCTCAGCGTGGTATGGCCGTAAGCGAAGGAACCAGCCCTCTGCACTGTATATAAAGTCGAGGAAAGGAGACGCCCGCCACTTGACAACACAAACAATACTGCAGTTGATACGCAGAAGGCAGGGAGTTATCTGGGGGGGAAAAAACACCAAAACTGGAGCTGTGTTCACACTACAGCACTGTTCAAACGACAGTGGTGATACAATAGTACACCCTACTGGTCGAAATAAGGAAAAGCTTACTGCACCGGGTATTCCCAGGCGGTCACCCATCCAAGTACTAACCCGGCCCGACGCTGCTTAGCTTCCGAGATCGGACGAGATCGGGCTGTGCTCAGCGTGGTATGGCCGTAAGCGAAGGAACCAGCCCTCTGCACTGTATATAAAGTCGAGGAAAGGAGACGCCCGCCACTTGACAACACAAACAATACTGCAGTTGATACGCAGAAGGCAGGGAGTTATCTGGGGGGGAAAAAACACCAAAACTGGAGCTGTGTTCACACTACAGCACTGTTCAAACGACAGTGGTGATACAATAGTACACCCTACTGGTCGAAATAAGGAAAAGCTTACTGCACCGGGTATTCCCAGGCGGTCACCCATCCAAGTACTAACCCGGCCCGACGCTGCTTAGCTTCCGAGATCGGACGAGATCGGGCGTGCTCAGCGTGGTATGGCCGTAAGCGAAGGAACCAGCCCTCTGCACTGTATATAAAGTCGAGGAAAGGAGACGCCCGCCACTTGACAACACAAACAATACTGCAGTTGATACGCAGAAGGCAGGGAGTTATCTGGGGGGGAAAAAACACCAAAACTGGAGCTGTGTTCACACTACAGCACTGTTCAAACGACAGTGGTGATACAATAGTACACCCTACTGGTCGAAATAAGGAAAAGCTTACTGCACCGGGTATTCCCAGGCGGTCACCCATCCAAGTACTAACCCGGCCCGACGCTGCTTAGCTTCCGAGATCGGACGAGATCGGGCGTGCTCAGCGTGGTATGGCCGTAAGCGAAGGAACCAGCCCTCTGCACTGTATATAAAGTCGAGGAAAGGAGACGCCCGCCACTTGACAACACAAACAATACTGCAGTTGATACGCAGAAGGCAGGGAGTTATCTGGGGGGGAAAAAACACCAAAACTGGAGCTGTGTTCACACTACAGCACTGTTCAAACGACAGTGGTGATACAATAGTACACCCTACTGGTCGAAATAAGGAAAAGCTTACTGCACCGGGTATTCCCAGGCGGTCACCCATCCAAGTACTAACCCGGCCCGACGCTGCTTAGCTTCCGAGATCGGACGAGATCGGGCGTGCTCAGCGTGGTATGGCCGTAAGCGAAGGAACCAGCCCTCTGCACTGTATATAAAGTCGAGGAAAGGAGACGCCCGCCACTTGACAACACAAACAATACTGCAGTTGATACGCAGAAGGCAGGGAGTTATCTGGGGGGGAAAAAACACCAAAACTGGAGCTGTGTTCACACTACAGCACTGTTCAAACGACAGTGGTGATACAATAGTACACCCTACTGGTCGAAATAAGGAAAAGCTTACTGCACCGGGTATTCCCAGGCGGTCACCCATCCAAGTACTAACCCGGCCCGACGCTGCTTAGCTTCCGAGATCGGACGAGATCGGGCGTGCTCAGCGTGGTATGGCCGTAAGCGAAGGAACCAGCCCTCTGCACTGTATATAAAGTCGAGGAAAGGAGACGCCCGCCACTTGACAACACAAACAATACTGCAGTTGATACGCAGAAGGCAGGGAGTTATCTGGGGGGGAAAAAACACCAAAACTGGAGCTGTGTTCACACTACAGCACTGTTCAAACGACAGTGGTGATACAATAGTACACCCTACTGGTCGAAATAAGGAAAAGCTTACTGCACCGGGTATTCCCAGGCGGTCACCCATCCAAGTACTAACCCGGCCCGACGCTGCTTAGCTTCCGAGATCGGACGAGATCGGGCGTGCTCAGCGTGGTATGGCCGTAAGCGAAGGAACCAGCCCTCTGCACTGTATATAAAGTCGAGGAAAGGAGACGCCCGCCACTTGACAACACAAACAATACTGCAGTTGATACGCAGAAGGCAGGGAGTTATCTGGGGGGGAAAAAACACCAAAACTGGAGCTGTGTTCACACTACAGCACTGTTCAAACGACAGTGGTGATACAATAGTACACCCTACTGGTCGAAATAAGGAAAAGCTTACTGCACCGGGTATTCCCAGGCGGTCACCCATCCAAGTACTAACCCGGCCCGACGCTGCTTAGCTTCCGAGATCGGACGAGATCGGGCGTGCTCAGCGTGGTATGGCCGTAAGCGAAGGAACCAGCCCTCTGCACTGTATATAAAGTCGAGGAAAGGAGACGCCCGCCACTTGACAACACAAACAATACTGCAGTTGATACGCAGAAGGCAGGGAGTTATCTGGGGGGGAAAAAACACCAAAACTGGAGCTGTGTTCACACTACAGCACTGTTCAAACGACAGTGGTGATACAATAGTACACCCTACTGGTCGAAATAAGGAAAAGCTTACTGCACCGGGTATTCCCAGGCGGTCACCCATCCAAGTACTAACCCGGCCCGACGCTGCTTAGCTTCCGAGATCGGACGAGATCGGGCGTGCTCAGCGTGGTATGGCCGTAAGCGAAGGAACCAGCCCTCTGCACTGTATATAAAGTCGAGGAAAGGAGACGCCCGCCACTTGACAACACAAACAATACTGCAGTTGATACGCAGAAGGCAGGGAGTTATCTGGGGGGGAAAAAACACCAAAACTGGAGCTGTGTTCACACTACAGCACTGTTCAAACGACAGTGGTGATACAATAGTACACCCTACTGGTCGAAATAAGGAAAAGCTTACTGCACCGGGTATTCCCAGGCGGTCACCCATCCAAGTACTAACCCGGCCCGACGCTGCTTAGCTTCCGAGATCGGACGAGATCGGGCGTGCTCAGCGTGGTATGGCCGTAAGCGAAGGAACCAGCCCTCTGCACTGTATATAAAGTCGAGGAAAGGAGACGCCCGCCACTTGACAACACAAACAATACTGCAGTTGATACGCAGAAGGCAGGGAGTTATCTGGGGGGGAAAAAACACCAAAACTGGAGCTGTGTTCACACTACAGCACTGTTCAAACGACAGTGGTGATACAATAGTACACCCTACTGGTCGAAATAAGGAAAAGCTTACTGCACCGGGTATTCCCAGGCGGTCACCCATCCAAGTACTAACCCGGCCCGACGCTGCTTAGCTTCCGAGATCGGACGAGATCGGGCGTGCTCAGCGTGGTATGGCCGTAAGCGAAGGAACCAGCCCTCTGCACTGTATATAAAGTCGAGGAAAGGAGACGCCCGCCACTTGACAACACAAACAATACTGCAGTTGATACGCAGAAGGCAGGGAGTTATCTGGGGGGGAAAAAACACCAAAACTGGAGCTGTGTTCACACTACAGCACTGTTCAAACGACAGTGGTGATACAATAGTACACCCTACTGGTCGAAATAAGGAAAAGCTTACTGCACCGGGTATTCCCAGGCGGTCACCCATCCAAGTACTAACCCGGCCCGACGCTGCTTAGCTTCCGAGATCGGACGAGATCGGGCGTGCTCAGCGTGGTATGGCCGTAAGCGAAGGAACCAGCCCTCTGCACTGTATATAAAGTCGAGGAAAGGAGACGCCCGCCACTTGACAACACAAACAATACTGCAGTTGATACGCAGAAGGCAGGGAGTTATCTGGGGGGGAAAAAACACCAAAACTGGAGCTGTGTTCACACTACAGCACTGTTCAAACGACAGTGGTGATACAATAGTACACCCTACTGGTCGAAATAAGGAAAAGCTTACTGCACCGGGTATTCCCAGGCGGTCACCCATCCAAGTACTAACCCGGCCCGACGCTGCTTAGCTTCCGAGATCGGACGAGATCGGGCGTGCTCAGCGTGGTATGGCCGTAAGCGAAGGAACCAGCCCTCTGCACTGTATATAAAGTCGAGGAAAGGAGACGCCCGCCACTTGACAACACAAACAATACTGCAGTTGATACGCAGAAGGCAGGGAGTTATCTGGGGGGGAAAAAACACCAAAACTGGAGCTGTGTTCACACTACAGCACTGTTCAAACGACAGTGGTGATACAATAGTACACCCTACTGGTCGAAATAAGGAAAAGCTTACTGCACCGGGTATTCCCAGGCGGTCACCCATCCAAGTACTAACCCGGCCCGACGCTGCTTAGCTTCCGAGATCGGACGAGATCGGGCGTGCTCAGCGTGGTATGGCCGTAAGCGAAGGAACCAGCCCTCTGCACTGTATATAAAGTCGAGGAAAGGAGACGCCCGCCACTTGACAACACAAACAATACTGCAGTTGATACGCAGAAGGCAGGGAGTTATCTGGGGGGGAAAAAACACCAAAACTGGAGCTGTGTTCACACTACAGCACTGTTCAAACGACAGTGGTGATACAATAGTACACCCTACTGGTCGAAATAAGGAAAAGCTTACTGCACCGGGTATTCCCAGGCGGTCACCCATCCAAGTACTAACCCGGCCCGACGCTGCTTAGCTTCCGAGATCGGACGAGATCGGGCGTGCTCAGCGTGGTATGGCCGTAAGCGAAGGAACCAGCCCTCTGCACTGTATATAAAGTCGAGGAAAGGAGACGCCCGCCACTTGACAACACAAACAATACTGCAGTTGATACGCAGAAGGCAGGGAGTTATCTGGGGGGGAAAAAACACCAAAACTGGAGCTGTGTTCACACTACAGCACTGTTCAAACGACAGTGGTGATACAATAGTACACCCTACTGGTCGAAATAAGGAAAAGCTTACTGCACCGGGTATTCCCAGGCGGTCACCCATCCAAGTACTAACCCGGCCCGACGCTGCTTAGCTTCCGAGATCGGACGAGATCGGGCGTGCTCAGCGTGGTATGGCCGTAAGCGAAGGAACCAGCCCTCTGCACTGTATATAAAGTCGAGGAAAGGAGACGCCCGCCACTTGACAACACAAACAATACTGCAGTTGATACGCAGAAGGCAGGGAGTTATCTGGGGGGGAAAAAACACCAAAACTGGAGCTGTGTTCACACTACAGCACTGTTCAAACGACAGTGGTGATACAATAGTACACCCTACTGGTCGAAATAAGGAAAAGCTTACTGCACCGGGTATTCCCAGGCGGTCACCCATCCAAGTACTAACCCGGCCCGACGCTGCTTAGCTTCCGAGATCGGACGAGATCGGGCGTGCTCAGCGTGGTATGGCCGTAAGCGAAGGAACCAGCCCTCTGCACTGTATATAAAGTCGAGGAAAGGAGACGCCCGCCACTTGACAACACAAACAATACTGCAGTTGATACGCAGAAGGCAGGGAGTTATCTGGGGGGGAAAAAACACCAAAACTGGAGCTGTGTTCACACTACAGCACTGTTCAAACGACAGTGGTGATACAATAGTACACCCTACTGGTCGAAATAAGGAAAAGCTTACTGCACCGGGTATTCCCAGGCGGTCACCCATCCAAGTACTAACCCGGCCCGACGCTGCTTAGCTTCCGAGATCGGACGAGATCGGGCGTGCTCAGCGTGGTATGGCCGTAAGCGAAGGAACCAGCCCTCTGCACTGTATATAAAGTCGAGGAAAGGAGACGCCCGCCACTTGACAACACAAACAATACTGCAGTTGATACGCAGAAGGCAGGGAGTTATCTGGGGGGGAAAAAACACCAAAACTGGAGCTGTGTTCACACTACAGCACTGTTCAAACGACAGTGGTGATACAATAGTACACCCTACTGGTCGAAATAAGGAAAAGCTTACTGCACCGGGTATTCCCAGGCGGTCACCCATCCAAGTACTAACCCGGCCCGACGCTGCTTAGCTTCCGAGATCGGACGAGATCGGGCGTGCTCAGCGTGGTATGGCCGTAAGCGAAGGAACCAGCCCTCTGCACTGTATATAAAGTCGAGGAAAGGAGACGCCCGCCACTTGACAACACAAACAATACTGCAGTTGATACGCAGAAGGCAGGGAGTTATCTGGGGGGGAAAAAACACCAAAACTGGAGCTGTGTTCACACTACAGCACTGTTCAAACGACAGTGGTGATACAATAGTACACCCTACTGGTCGAAATAAGGAAAAGCTTACTGCACCGGGTATTCCCAGGCGGTCACCCATCCAAGTACTAACCCGGCCCGACGCTGCTTAGCTTCCGAGATCGGACGAGATCGGGCGTGCTCAGCGTGGTATGGCCGTAAGCGAAGGAACCAGCCCTCTGCACTGTATATAAAGTCGAGGAAAGGAGACGCCCGCCACTTGACAACACAAACAATACTGCAGTTGATACGCAGAAGGCAGGGAGTTATCTGGGGGGGAAAAAACACCAAAACTGGAGCTGTGTTCACACTACAGCACTGTTCAAACGACAGTGGTGATACAATAGTACACCCTACTGGTCGAAATAAGGAAAAGCTTACTGCACCGGGTATTCCCAGGCGGTCACCCATCCAAGTACTAACCCGGCCCGACGCTGCTTAGCTTCCGAGATCGGACGAGATCGGGCGTGCTCAGCGTGGTATGGCCGTAAGCGAAGGAACCAGCCCTCTGCACTGTATATAAAGTCGAGGAAAGGAGACGCCCGCCACTTGACAACACAAACAATACTGCAGTTGATACGCAGAAGGCAGGGAGTTATCTGGGGGGGAAAAAACACCAAAACTGGAGCTGTGTTCACACTACAGCACTGTTCAAACGACAGTGGTGATACAATAGTACACCCTACTGGTCGAAATAAGGAAAAGCTTACTGCACCGGGTATTCCCAGGCGGTCACCCATCCAAGTACTAACCCGGCCCGACGCTGCTTAGCTTCCGAGATCGGACGAGATCGGGCGTGCTCAGCGTGGTATGGCCGTAAGCGAAGGAACCAGCCCTCTGCACTGTATATAAAGTCGAGGAAAGGAGACGCCCGCCACTTGACAACACAAACAATACTGCAGTTGATACGCAGAAGGCAGGGAGTTATCTGGGGGGGAAAAAACACCAAAACTGGAGCTGTGTTCACACTACAGCACTGTTCAAACGACAGTGGTGATACAATAGTACACCCTACTGGTCGAAATAAGGAAAAGCTTACTGCACCGGGTATTCCCAGGCGGTCACCCATCCAAGTACTAACCCGGCCCGACGCTGCTTAGCTTCCGAGATCGGACGAGATCGGGCGTGCTCAGCGTGGTATGGCCGTAAGCGAAGGAACCAGCCCTCTGCACTGTATATAAAGTCGAGGAAAGGAGACGCCCGCCACTTGACAACACAAACAATACTGCAGTTGATACGCAGAAGGCAGGGAGTTATCTGGGGGGGAAAAAACACCAAAACTGGAGCTGTGTTCACACTACAGCACTGTTCAAACGACAGTGGTGATACAATAGTACACCCTACTGGTCGAAATAAGGAAAAGCTTACTGCACCGGGTATTCCCAGGCGGTCACCCATCCAAGTACTAACCCGGCCCGACGCTGCTTAGCTTCCGAGATCGGACGAGATCGGGCGTGCTCAGCGTGGTATGGCCGTAAGCGAAGGAACCAGCCCTCTGCACTGTATATAAAGTCGAGGAAAGGAGACGCCCGCCACTTGACAACACAAACAATACTGCAGTTGATACGCAGAAGGCAGGGAGTTATCTGGGGGGGAAAAAACACCAAAACTGGAGCTGTGTTCACACTACAGCACTGTTCAAACGACAGTGGTGATACAATAGTACACCCTACTGGTCGAAATAAGGAAAAGCTTACTGCACCGGGTATTCCCAGGCGGTCACCCATCCAAGTACTAACCCGGCCCGACGCTGCTTAGCTTCCGAGATCGGACGAGATCGGGCGTGCTCAGCGTGGTATGGCCGTAAGCGAAGGAACCAGCCCTCTGCACTGTATATAAAGTCGAGGAAAGGAGACGCCCGCCACTTGACAACACAAACAATACTGCAGTTGATACGCAGAAGGCAGGGAGTTATCTGGGGGGGAAAAAACACCAAAACTGGAGCTGTGTTCACACTACAGCACTGTTCAAACGACAGTGGTGATACAATAGTACACCCTACTGGTCGAAATAAGGAAAAGCTTACTGCACCGGGTATTCCCAGGCGGTCACCCATCCAAGTACTAACCCGGCCCGACGCTGCTTAGCTTCCGAGATCGGACGAGATCGGGCGTGCTCAGCGTGGTATGGCCGTAAGCGAAGGAACCAGCCCTCTGCACTGTATATAAAGTCGAGGAAAGGAGACGCCCGCCACTTGACAACACAAACAATACTGCAGTTGATACGCAGAAGGCAGGGAGTTATCTGGGGGGGAAAAAACACCAAAACTGGAGCTGTGTTCACACTACAGCACTGTTCAAACGACAGTGGTGATACAATAGTACACCCTACTGGTCGAAATAAGGAAAAGCTTACTGCACCGGGTATTCCCAGGCGGTCACCCATCCAAGTACTAACCCGGCCCGACGCTGCTTAGCTTCCGAGATCGGACGAGATCGGGCGTGCTCAGCGTGGTATGGCCGTAAGCGAAGGAACCAGCCCTCTGCACTGTATATAAAGTCGAGGAAAGGAGACGCCCGCCACTTGACAACACAAACAATACTGCAGTTGATACGCAGAAGGCAGGGAGTTATCTGGGGGGGAAAAAACACCAAAACTGGAGCTGTGTTCACACTACAGCACTGTTCAAACGACAGTGGTGATACAATAGTACACCCTACTGGTCGAAATAAGGAAAAGCTTACTGCACCGGGTATTCCCAGGCGGTCACCCATCCAAGTACTAACCCGGCCCGACGCTGCTTAGCTTCCGAGATCGGACGAGATCGGGCGTGCTCAGCGTGGTATGGCCGTAAGCGAAGGAACCAGCCCTCTGCACTGTATATAAAGTCGAGGAAAGGAGACGCCCGCCACTTGACAACACAAACAATACTGCAGTTGATACGCAGAAGGCAGGGAGTTATCTGGGGGGGAAAAAACACCAAAACTGGAGCTGTGTTCACACTACAGCACTGTTCAAACGACAGTGGTGATACAATAGTACACCCTACTGGTCGAAATAAGGAAAAGCTTACTGCACCGGGTATTCCCAGGCGGTCACCCATCCAAGTACTAACCCGGCCCGACGCTGCTTAGCTTCCGAGATCGGACGAGATCGGGCGTGCTCAGCGTGGTATGGCCGTAAGCGAAGGAACCAGCCCTCTGCACTGTATATAAAGTCGAGGAAAGGAGACGCCCGCCACTTGACAACACAAACAATACTGCAGTTGATACGCAGAAGGCAGGGAGTTATCTGGGGGGGAAAAAACACCAAAACTGGAGCTGTGTTCACACTACAGCACTGTTCAAACGACAGTGGTGATACAATAGTACACCCTACTGGTCGAAATAAGGAAAAGCTTACTGCACCGGGTATTCCCAGGCGGTCACCCATCCAAGTACTAACCCGGCCCGACGCTGCTTAGCTTCCGAGATCGGACGAGATCGGGCGTGCTCAGCGTGGTATGGCCGTAAGCGAAGGAACCAGCCCTCTGCACTGTATATAAAGTCGAGGAAAGGAGACGCCCGCCACTTGACAACACAAACAATACTGCAGTTGATACGCAGAAGGCAGGGAGTTATCTGGGGGGGAAAAAACACCAAAACTGGAGCTGTGTTCACACTACAGCACTGTTCAAACGACAGTGGTGATACAATAGTACACCCTACTGGTCGAAATAAGGAAAAGCTTACTGCACCGGGTATTCCCAGGCGGTCACCCATCCAAGTACTAACCCGGCCCGACGCTGCTTAGCTTCCGAGATCGGACGAGATCGGGCGTGCTCAGCGTGGTATGGCCGTAAGCGAAGGAACCAGCCCTCTGCACTGTATATAAAGTCGAGGAAAGGAGACGCCCGCCACTTGACAACACAAACAATACTGCAGTTGATACGCAGAAGGCAGGGAGTTATCTGGGGGGGAAAAAACACCAAAACTGGAGCTGTGTTCACACTACAGCACTGTTCAAACGACAGTGGTGATACAATAGTACACCCTACTGGTCGAAATAAGGAAAAGCTTACTGCACCGGGTATTCCCAGGCGGTCACCCATCCAAGTACTAACCCGGCCCGACGCTGCTTAGCTTCCGAGATCGGACGAGATCGGGCGTGCTCAGCGTGGTATGGCCGTAAGCGAAGGAACCAGCCCTCTGCACTGTATATAAAGTCGAGGAAAGGAGACGCCCGCCACTTGACAACACAAACAATACTGCAGTTGATACGCAGAAGGCAGGGAGTTATCTGGGGGGGAAAAAACACCAAAACTGGAGCTGTGTTCACACTACAGCACTGTTCAAACGACAGTGGTGATACAATAGTACACCCTACTGGTCGAAATAAGGAAAAGCTTACTGCACCGGGTATTCCCAGGCGGTCACCCATCCAAGTACTAACCCGGCCCGACGCTGCTTAGCTTCCGAGATCGGACGAGATCGGGCGTGCTCAGCGTGGTATGGCCGTAAGCGAAGGAACCAGCCCTCTGCACTGTATATAAAGTCGAGGAAAGGAGACGCCCGCCACTTGACAACACAAACAATACTGCAGTTGATACGCAGAAGGCAGGGAGTTATCTGGGGGGGAAAAAACACCAAAACTGGAGCTGTGTTCACACTACAGCACTGTTCAAACGACAGTGGTGATACAATAGTACACCCTACTGGTCGAAATAAGGAAAAGCTTACTGCACCGGGTATTCCCAGGCGGTCACCCATCCAAGTACTAACCCGGCCCGACGCTGCTTAGCTTCCGAGATCGGACGAGATCGGGCGTGCTCAGCGTGGTATGGCCGTAAGCGAAGGAACCAGCCCTCTGCACTGTATATAAAGTCGAGGAAAGGAGACGCCCGCCACTTGACAACACAAACAATACTGCAGTTGATACGCAGAAGGCAGGGAGTTATCTGGGGGGGAAAAAACACCAAAACTGGAGCTGTGTTCACACTACAGCACTGTTCAAACGACAGTGGTGATACAATAGTACACCCTACTGGTCGAAATAAGGAAAAGCTTACTGCACCGGGTATTCCCAGGCGGTCACCCATCCAAGTACTAACCCGGCCCGACGCTGCTTAGCTTCCGAGATCGGACGAGATCGGGCGTGCTCAGCGTGGTATGGCCGTAAGCGAAGGAACCAGCCCTCTGCACTGTATATAAAGTCGAGGAAAGGAGACGCCCGCCACTTGACAACACAAACAATACTGCAGTTGATACGCAGAAGGCAGGGAGTTATCTGGGGGGGAAAAAACACCAAAACTGGAGCTGTGTTCACACTACAGCACTGTTCAAACGACAGTGGTGATACAATAGTACACCCTACTGGTCGAAATAAGGAAAAGCTTACTGCACCGGGTATTCCCAGGCGGTCACCCATCCAAGTACTAACCCGGCCCGACGCTGCTTAGCTTCCGAGATCGGACGAGATCGGGCGTGCTCAGCGTGGTATGGCCGTAAGCGAAGGAACCAGCCCTCTGCACTGTATATAAAGTCGAGGAAAGGAGACGCCCGCCACTTGACAACACAAACAATACTGCAGTTGATACGCAGAAGGCAGGGAGTTATCTGGGGGGGAAAAAACACCAAAACTGGAGCTGTGTTCACACTACAGCACTGTTCAAACGACAGTGGTGATACAATAGTACACCCTACTGGTCGAAATAAGGAAAAGCTTACTGCACCGGGTATTCCCAGGCGGTCACCCATCCAAGTACTAACCCGGCCCGACGCTGCTTAGCTTCCGAGATCGGACGAGATCGGGCGTGCTCAGCGTGGTATGGCCGTAAGCGAAGGAACCAGCCCTCTGCACTGTATATAAAGTCGAGGAAAGGAGACGCCCGCCACTTGACAACACAAACAATACTGCAGTTGATACGCAGAAGGCAGGGAGTTATCTGGGGGGGAAAAAACACCAAAACTGGAGCTGTGTTCACACTACAGCACTGTTCAAACGACAGTGGTGATACAATAGTACACCCTACTGGTCGAAATAAGGAAAAGCTTACTGCACCGGGTATTCCCAGGCGGTCACCCATCCAAGTACTAACCCGGCCCGACGCTGCTTAGCTTCCGAGATCGGACGAGATCGGGCGTGCTCAGCGTGGTATGGCCGTAAGCGAAGGAACCAGCCCTCTGCACTGTATATAAAGTCGAGGAAAGGAGACGCCCGCCACTTGACAACACAAACAATACTGCAGTTGATACGCAGAAGGCAGGGAGTTATCTGGGGGGGAAAAAACACCAAAACTGGAGCTGTGTTCACACTACAGCACTGTTCAAACGACAGTGGTGATACAATAGTACACCCTACTGGTCGAAATAAGGAAAAGCTTACTGCACCGGGTATTCCCAGGCGGTCACCCATCCAAGTACTAACCCGGCCCGACGCTGCTTAGCTTCCGAGATCGGACGAGATCGGGCTGTGCTCAGCGTGGTATGGCCGTAAGCGAAGGAACCAGCCCTCTGCACTGTATATAAAGTCGAGGAAAGGAGACGCCCGCCACTTGACAACACAAACAATACTGCAGTTGATACGCAGAAGGCAGGGAGTTATCTGGGGGGGAAAAAACACCAAAACTGGAGCTGTGTTCACACTACAGCACTGTTCAAACGACAGTGGTGATACAATAGTACACCCTACTGGTCGAAATAAGGAAAAGCTTACTGCACCGGGTATTCCCAGGCGGTCACCCATCCAAGTACTAACCCGGCCCGACGCTGCTTAGCTTCCGAGATCGGACGAGATCGGGCGTGCTCAGCGTGGTATGGCCGTAAGCGAAGGAACCAGCCCTCTGCACTGTATATAAAGTCGAGGAAAGGAGACGCCCGCCACTTGACAACACAAACAATACTGCAGTTGATACGCAGAAGGCAGGGAGTTATCTGGGGGGGAAAAAACACCAAAACTGGAGCTGTGTTCACACTACAGCACTGTTCAAACGACAGTGGTGATACAATAGTACACCCTACTGGTCGAAATAAGGAAAAGCTTACTGCACCGGGTATTCCCAGGCGGTCACCCATCCAAGTACTAACCCGGCCCGACGCTGCTTAGCTTCCGAGATCGGACGAGATCGGGCGTGCTCAGCGTGGTATGGCCGTAAGCGAAGGAACCAGCCCTCTGCACTGTATATAAAGTCGAGGAAAGGAGACGCCCGCCACTTGACAACACAAACAATACTGCAGTTGATACGCAGAAGGCAGGGAGTTATCTGGGGGGGAAAAAACACCAAAACTGGAGCTGTGTTCACACTACAGCACTGTTCAAACGACAGTGGTGATACAATAGTACACCCTACTGGTCGAAATAAGGAAAAGCTTACTGCACCGGGTATTCCCAGGCGGTCACCCATCCAAGTACTAACCCGGCCCGACGCTGCTTAGCTTCCGAGATCGGACGAGATCGGGCGTGCTCAGCGTGGTATGGCCGTAAGCGAAGGAACCAGCCCTCTGCACTGTATATAAAGTCGAGGAAAGGAGACGCCCGCCACTTGACAACACAAACAATACTGCAGTTGATACGCAGAAGGCAGGGAGTTATCTGGGGGGGAAAAAACACCAAAACTGGAGCTGTGTTCACACTACAGCACTGTTCAAACGACAGTGGTGATACAATAGTACACCCTACTGGTCGAAATAAGGAAAAGCTTACTGCACCGGGTATTCCCAGGCGGTCACCCATCCAAGTACTAACCCGGCCCGACGCTGCTTAGCTTCCGAGATCGGACGAGATCGGGCGTGCTCAGCGTGGTATGGCCGTAAGCGAAGGAACCAGCCCTCTGCACTGTATATAAAGTCGAGGAAAGGAGACGCCCGCCACTTGACAACACAAACAATACTGCAGTTGATACGCAGAAGGCAGGGAGTTATCTGGGGGGGAAAAAACACCAAAACTGGAGCTGTGTTCACACTACAGCACTGTTCAAACGACAGTGGTGATACAATAGTACACCCTACTGGTCGAAATAAGGAAAAGCTTACTGCACCGGGTATTCCCAGGCGGTCACCCATCCAAGTACTAACCCGGCCCGACGCTGCTTAGCTTCCGAGATCGGACGAGATCGGGCGTGCTCAGCGTGGTATGGCCGTAAGCGAAGGAACCAGCCCTCTGCACTGTATATAAAGTCGAGGAAAGGAGACGCCCGCCACTTGACAACACAAACAATACTGCAGTTGATACGCAGAAGGCAGGGAGTTATCTGGGGGGGAAAAAACACCAAAACTGGAGCTGTGTTCACACTACAGCACTGTTCAAACGACAGTGGTGATACAATAGTACACCCTACTGGTCGAAATAAGGAAAAGCTTACTGCACCGGGTATTCCCAGGCGGTCACCCATCCAAGTACTAACCCGGCCCGACGCTGCTTAGCTTCCGAGATCGGACGAGATCGGGCGTGCTCAGCGTGGTATGGCCGTAAGCGAAGGAACCAGCCCTCTGCACTGTATATAAAGTCGAGGAAAGGAGACGCCCGCCACTTGACAACACAAACAATACTGCAGTTGATACGCAGAAGGCAGGGAGTTATCTGGGGGGGAAAAAACACCAAAACTGGAGCTGTGTTCACACTACAGCACTGTTCAAACGACAGTGGTGATACAATAGTACACCCTACTGGTCGAAATAAGGAAAAGCTTACTGCACCGGGTATTCCCAGGCGGTCACCCATCCAAGTACTAACCCGGCCCGACGCTGCTTAGCTTCCGAGATCGGACGAGATCGGGCGTGCTCAGCGTGGTATGGCCGTAAGCGAAGGAACCAGCCCTCTGCACTGTATATAAAGTCGAGGAAAGGAGACGCCCGCCACTTGACAACACAAACAATACTGCAGTTGATACGCAGAAGGCAGGGAGTTATCTGGGGGGGAAAAAACACCAAAACTGGAGCTGTGTTCACACTACAGCACTGTTCAAACGACAGTGGTGATACAATAGTACACCCTACTGGTCGAAATAAGGAAAAGCTTACTGCACCGGGTATTCCCAGGCGGTCACCCATCCAAGTACTAACCCGGCCCGACGCTGCTTAGCTTCCGAGATCGGACGAGATCGGGCGTGCTCAGCGTGGTATGGCCGTAAGCGAAGGAACCAGCCCTCTGCACTGTATATAAAGTCGAGGAAAGGAGACGCCCGCCACTTGACAACACAAACAATACTGCAGTTGATACGCAGAAGGCAGGGAGTTATCTGGGGGGGAAAAAACACCAAAACTGGAGCTGTGTTCACACTACAGCACTGTTCAAACGACAGTGGTGATACAATAGTACACCCTACTGGTCGAAATAAGGAAAAGCTTACTGCACCGGGTATTCCCAGGCGGTCACCCATCCAAGTACTAACCCGGCCCGACGCTGCTTAGCTTCCGAGATCGGACGAGATCGGGCGTGCTCAGCGTGGTATGGCCGTAAGCGAAGGAACCAGCCCTCTGCACTGTATATAAAGTCGAGGAAAGGAGACGCCCGCCACTTGACAACACAAACAATACTGCAGTTGATACGCAGAAGGCAGGGAGTTATCTGGGGGGGAAAAAACACCAAAACTGGAGCTGTGTTCACACTACAGCACTGTTCAAACGACAGTGGTGATACAATAGTACACCCTACTGGTCGAAATAAGGAAAAGCTTACTGCACCGGGTATTCCCAGGCGGTCACCCATCCAAGTACTAACCCGGCCCGACGCTGCTTAGCTTCCGAGATCGGACGAGATCGGGCGTGCTCAGCGTGGTATGGCCGTAAGCGAAGGAACCAGCCCTCTGCACTGTATATAAAGTCGAGGAAAGGAGACGCCCGCCACTTGACAACACAAACAATACTGCAGTTGATACGCAGAAGGCAGGGAGTTATCTGGGGGGGAAAAAACACCAAAACTGGAGCTGTGTTCACACTACAGCACTGTTCAAACGACAGTGGTGATACAATAGTACACCCTACTGGTCGAAATAAGGAAAAGCTTACTGCACCGGGTATTCCCAGGCGGTCACCCATCCAAGTACTAACCCGGCCCGACGCTGCTTAGCTTCCGAGATCGGACGAGATCGGGCGTGCTCAGCGTGGTATGGCCGTAAGCGAAGGAACCAGCCCTCTGCACTGTATATAAAGTCGAGGAAAGGAGACGCCCGCCACTTGACAACACAAACAATACTGCAGTTGATACGCAGAAGGCAGGGAGTTATCTGGGGGGGAAAAAACACCAAAACTGGAGCTGTGTTCACACTACAGCACTGTTCAAACGACAGTGGTGATACAATAGTACACCCTACTGGTCGAAATAAGGAAAAGCTTACTGCACCGGGTATTCCCAGGCGGTCACCCATCCAAGTACTAACCCGGCCCGACGCTGCTTAGCTTCCGAGATCGGACGAGATCGGGCGTGCTCAGCGTGGTATGGCCGTAAGCGAAGGAACCAGCCCTCTGCACTGTATATAAAGTCGAGGAAAGGAGACGCCCGCCACTTGACAACACAAACAATACTGCAGTTGATACGCAGAAGGCAGGGAGTTATCTGGGGGGGAAAAAACACCAAAACTGGAGCTGTGTTCACACTACAGCACTGTTCAAACGACAGTGGTGATACAATAGTACACCCTACTGGTCGAAATAAGGAAAAGCTTACTGCACCGGGTATTCCCAGGCGGTCACCCATCCAAGTACTAACCCGGCCCGACGCTGCTTAGCTTCCGAGATCGGACGAGATCGGGCGTGCTCAGCGTGGTATGGCCGTAAGCGAAGGAACCAGCCCTCTGCACTGTATATAAAGTCGAGGAAAGGAGACGCCCGCCACTTGACAACACAAACAATACTGCAGTTGATACGCAGAAGGCAGGGAGTTATCTGGGGGGGAAAAAACACCAAAACTGGAGCTGTGTTCACACTACAGCACTGTTCAAACGACAGTGGTGATACAATAGTACACCCTACTGGTCGAAATAAGGAAAAGCTTACTGCACCGGGTATTCCCAGGCGGTCACCCATCCAAGTACTAACCCGGCCCGACGCTGCTTAGCTTCCGAGATCGGACGAGATCGGGCGTGCTCAGCGTGGTATGGCCGTAAGCGAAGGAACCAGCCCTCTGCACTGTATATAAAGTCGAGGAAAGGAGACGCCCGCCACTTGACAACACAAACAATACTGCAGTTGATACGCAGAAGGCAGGGAGTTATCTGGGGGGGAAAAAACACCAAAACTGGAGCTGTGTTCACACTACAGCACTGTTCAAACGACAGTGGTGATACAATAGTACACCCTACTGGTCGAAATAAGGAAAAGCTTACTGCACCGGGTATTCCCAGGCGGTCACCCATCCAAGTACTAACCCGGCCCGACGCTGCTTAGCTTCCGAGATCGGACGAGATCGGGCGTGCTCAGCGTGGTATGGCCGTAAGCGAAGGAACCAGCCCTCTGCACTGTATATAAAGTCGAGGAAAGGAGACGCCCGCCACTTGACAACACAAACAATACTGCAGTTGATACGCAGAAGGCAGGGAGTTATCTGGGGGGGAAAAAACACCAAAACTGGAGCTGTGTTCACACTACAGCACTGTTCAAACGACAGTGGTGATACAATAGTACACCCTACTGGTCGAAATAAGGAAAAGCTTACTGCACCGGGTATTCCCAGGCGGTCACCCATCCAAGTACTAACCCGGCCCGACGCTGCTTAGCTTCCGAGATCGGACGAGATCGGGCGTGCTCAGCGTGGTATGGCCGTAAGCGAAGGAACCAGCCCTCTGCACTGTATATAAAGTCGAGGAAAGGAGACGCCCGCCACTTGACAACACAAACAATACTGCAGTTGATACGCAGAAGGCAGGGAGTTATCTGGGGGGGAAAAAACACCAAAACTGGAGCTGTGTTCACACTACAGCACTGTTCAAACGACAGTGGTGATACAATAGTACACCCTACTGGTCGAAATAAGGAAAAGCTTACTGCACCGGGTATTCCCAGGCGGTCACCCATCCAAGTACTAACCCGGCCCGACGCTGCTTAGCTTCCGAGATCGGACGAGATCGGGCGTGCTCAGCGTGGTATGGCCGTAAGCGAAGGAACCAGCCCTCTGCACTGTATATAAAGTCGAGGAAAGGAGACGCCCGCCACTTGACAACACAAACAATACTGCAGTTGATACGCAGAAGGCAGGGAGTTATCTGGGGGGGAAAAAACACCAAAACTGGAGCTGTGTTCACACTACAGCACTGTTCAAACGACAGTGGTGATACAATAGTACACCCTACTGGTCGAAATAAGGAAAAGCTTACTGCACCGGGTATTCCCAGGCGGTCACCCATCCAAGTACTAACCCGGCCCGACGCTGCTTAGCTTCCGAGATCGGACGAGATCGGGCGTGCTCAGCGTGGTATGGCCGTAAGCGAAGGAACCAGCCCTCTGCACTGTATATAAAGTCGAGGAAAGGAGACGCCCGCCACTTGACAACACAAACAATACTGCAGTTGATACGCAGAAGGCAGGGAGTTATCTGGGGGGGAAAAAACACCAAAACTGGAGCTGTGTTCACACTACAGCACTGTTCAAACGACAGTGGTGATACAATAGTACACCCTACTGGTCGAAATAAGGAAAAGCTTACTGCACCGGGTATTCCCAGGCGGTCACCCATCCAAGTACTAACCCGGCCCGACGCTGCTTAGCTTCCGAGATCGGACGAGATCGGGCGTGCTCAGCGTGGTATGGCCGTAAGCGAAGGAACCAGCCCTCTGCACTGTATATAAAGTCGAGGAAAGGAGACGCCCGCCACTTGACAACACAAACAATACTGCAGTTGATACGCAGAAGGCAGGGAGTTATCTGGGGGGGAAAAAACACCAAAACTGGAGCTGTGTTCACACTACAGCACTGTTCAAACGACAGTGGTGATACAATAGTACACCCTACTGGTCGAAATAAGGAAAAGCTTACTGCACCGGGTATTCCCAGGCGGTCACCCATCCAAGTACTAACCCGGCCCGACGCTGCTTAGCTTCCGAGATCGGACGAGATCGGGCGTGCTCAGCGTGGTATGGCCGTAAGCGAAGGAACCAGCCCTCTGCACTGTATATAAAGTCGAGGAAAGGAGACGCCCGCCACTTGACAACACAAACAATACTGCAGTTGATACGCAGAAGGCAGGGAGTTATCTGGGGGGGAAAAAACACCAAAACTGGAGCTGTGTTCACACTACAGCACTGTTCAAACGACAGTGGTGATACAATAGTACACCCTACTGGTCGAAATAAGGAAAAGCTTACTGCACCGGGTATTCCCAGGCGGTCACCCATCCAAGTACTAACCCGGCCCGACGCTGCTTAGCTTCCGAGATCGGACGAGATCGGGCGTGCTCAGCGTGGTATGGCCGTAAGCGAAGGAACCAGCCCTCTGCACTGTATATAAAGTCGAGGAAAGGAGACGCCCGCCACTTGACAACACAAACAATACTGCAGTTGATACGCAGAAGGCAGGGAGTTATCTGGGGGGGAAAAAACACCAAAACTGGAGCTGTGTTCACACTACAGCACTGTTCAAACGACAGTGGTGATACAATAGTACACCCTACTGGTCGAAATAAGGAAAAGCTTACTGCACCGGGTATTCCCAGGCGGTCACCCATCCAAGTACTAACCCGGCCCGACGCTGCTTAGCTTCCGAGATCGGACGAGATCGGGCGTGCTCAGCGTGGTATGGCCGTAAGCGAAGGAACCAGCCCTCTGCACTGTATATAAAGTCGAGGAAAGGAGACGCCCGCCACTTGACAACACAAACAATACTGCAGTTGATACGCAGAAGGCAGGGAGTTATCTGGGGGGGAAAAAACACCAAAACTGGAGCTGTGTTCACACTACAGCACTGTTCAAACGACAGTGGTGATACAATAGTACACCCTACTGGTCGAAATAAGGAAAAGCTTACTGCACCGGGTATTCCCAGGCGGTCACCCATCCAAGTACTAACCCGGCCCGACGCTGCTTAGCTTCCGAGATCGGACGAGATCGGGCGTGCTCAGCGTGGTATGGCCGTAAGCGAAGGAACCAGCCCTCTGCACTGTATATAAAGTCGAGGAAAGGAGACGCCCGCCACTTGACAACACAAACAATACTGCAGTTGATACGCAGAAGGCAGGGAGTTATCTGGGGGGGAAAAAACACCAAAACTGGAGCTGTGTTCACACTACAGCACTGTTCAAACGACAGTGGTGATACAATAGTACACCCTACTGGTCGAAATAAGGAAAAGCTTACTGCACCGGGTATTCCCAGGCGGTCACCCATCCAAGTACTAACCCGGCCCGACGCTGCTTAGCTTCCGAGATCGGACGAGATCGGGCGTGCTCAGCGTGGTATGGCCGTAAGCGAAGGAACCAGCCCTCTGCACTGTATATAAAGTCGAGGAAAGGAGACGCCCGCCACTTGACAACACAAACAATACTGCAGTTGATACGCAGAAGGCAGGGAGTTATCTGGGGGGGAAAAAACACCAAAACTGGAGCTGTGTTCACACTACAGCACTGTTCAAACGACAGTGGTGATACAATAGTACACCCTACTGGTCGAAATAAGGAAAAGCTTACTGCACCGGGTATTCCCAGGCGGTCACCCATCCAAGTACTAACCCGGCCCGACGCTGCTTAGCTTCCGAGATCGGACGAGATCGGGCGTGCTCAGCGTGGTATGGCCGTAAGCGAAGGAACCAGCCCTCTGCACTGTATATAAAGTCGAGGAAAGGAGACGCCCGCCACTTGACAACACAAACAATACTGCAGTTGATACGCAGAAGGCAGGGAGTTATCTGGGGGGGAAAAAACACCAAAACTGGAGCTGTGTTCACACTACAGCACTGTTCAAACGACAGTGGTGATACAATAGTACACCCTACTGGTCGAAATAAGGAAAAGCTTACTGCACCGGGTATTCCCAGGCGGTCACCCATCCAAGTACTAACCCGGCCCGACGCTGCTTAGCTTCCGAGATCGGACGAGATCGGGCGTGCTCAGCGTGGTATGGCCGTAAGCGAAGGAACCAGCCCTCTGCACTGTATATAAAGTCGAGGAAAGGAGACGCCCGCCACTTGACAACACAAACAATACTGCAGTTGATACGCAGAAGGCAGGGAGTTATCTGGGGGGGAAAAAACACCAAAACTGGAGCTGTGTTCACACTACAGCACTGTTCAAACGACAGTGGTGATACAATAGTACACCCTACTGGTCGAAATAAGGAAAAGCTTACTGCACCGGGTATTCCCAGGCGGTCACCCATCCAAGTACTAACCCGGCCCGACGCTGCTTAGCTTCCGAGATCGGACGAGATCGGGCGTGCTCAGCGTGGTATGGCCGTAAGCGAAGGAACCAGCCCTCTGCACTGTATATAAAGTCGAGGAAAGGAGACGCCCGCCACTTGACAACACAAACAATACTGCAGTTGATACGCAGAAGGCAGGGAGTTATCTGGGGGGGAAAAAACACCAAAACTGGAGCTGTGTTCACACTACAGCACTGTTCAAACGACAGTGGTGATACAATAGTACACCCTACTGGTCGAAATAAGGAAAAGCTTACTGCACCGGGTATTCCCAGGCGGTCACCCATCCAAGTACTAACCCGGCCCGACGCTGCTTAGCTTCCGAGATCGGACGAGATCGGGCGTGCTCAGCGTGGTATGGCCGTAAGCGAAGGAACCAGCCCTCTGCACTGTATATAAAGTCGAGGAAAGGAGACGCCCGCCACTTGACAACACAAACAATACTGCAGTTGATACGCAGAAGGCAGGGAGTTATCTGGGGGGGAAAAAACACCAAAACTGGAGCTGTGTTCACACTACAGCACTGTTCAAACGACAGTGGTGATACAATAGTACACCCTACTGGTCGAAATAAGGAAAAGCTTACTGCACCGGGTATTCCCAGGCGGTCACCCATCCAAGTACTAACCCGGCCCGACGCTGCTTAGCTTCCGAGATCGGACGAGATCGGGCGTGCTCAGCGTGGTATGGCCGTAAGCGAAGGAACCAGCCCTCTGCACTGTATATAAAGTCGAGGAAAGGAGACGCCCGCCACTTGACAACACAAACAATACTGCAGTTGATACGCAGAAGGCAGGGAGTTATCTGGGGGGGAAAAAACACCAAAACTGGAGCTGTGTTCACACTACAGCACTGTTCAAACGACAGTGGTGATACAATAGTACACCCTACTGGTCGAAATAAGGAAAAGCTTACTGCACCGGGTATTCCCAGGCGGTCACCCATCCAAGTACTAACCCGGCCCGACGCTGCTTAGCTTCCGAGATCGGACGAGATCGGGCGTGCTCAGCGTGGTATGGCCGTAAGCGAAGGAACCAGCCCTCTGCACTGTATATAAAGTCGAGGAAAGGAGACGCCCGCCACTTGACAACACAAACAATACTGCAGTTGATACGCAGAAGGCAGGGAGTTATCTGGGGGGGAAAAAACACCAAAACTGGAGCTGTGTTCACACTACAGCACTGTTCAAACGACAGTGGTGATACAATAGTACACCCTACTGGTCGAAATAAGGAAAAGCTTACTGCACCGGGTATTCCCAGGCGGTCACCCATCCAAGTACTAACCCGGCCCGACGCTGCTTAGCTTCCGAGATCGGACGAGATCGGGCGTGCTCAGCGTGGTATGGCCGTAAGCGAAGGAACCAGCCCTCTGCACTGTATATAAAGTCGAGGAAAGGAGACGCCCGCCACTTGACAACACAAACAATACTGCAGTTGATACGCAGAAGGCAGGGAGTTATCTGGGGGGGAAAAAACACCAAAACTGGAGCTGTGTTCACACTACAGCACTGTTCAAACGACAGTGGTGATACAATAGTACACCCTACTGGTCGAAATAAGGAAAAGCTTACTGCACCGGGTATTCCCAGGCGGTCACCCATCCAAGTACTAACCCGGCCCGACGCTGCTTAGCTTCCGAGATCGGACGAGATCGGGCGTGCTCAGCGTGGTATGGCCGTAAGCGAAGGAACCAGCCCTCTGCACTGTATATAAAGTCGAGGAAAGGAGACGCCCGCCACTTGACAACACAAACAATACTGCAGTTGATACGCAGAAGGCAGGGAGTTATCTGGGGGGGAAAAAACACCAAAACTGGAGCTGTGTTCACACTACAGCACTGTTCAAACGACAGTGGTGATACAATAGTACACCCTACTGGTCGAAATAAGGAAAAGCTTACTGCACCGGGTATTCCCAGGCGGTCACCCATCCAAGTACTAACCCGGCCCGACGCTGCTTAGCTTCCGAGATCGGACGAGATCGGGCGTGCTCAGCGTGGTATGGCCGTAAGCGAAGGAACCAGCCCTCTGCACTGTATATAAAGTCGAGGAAAGGAGACGCCCGCCACTTGACAACACAAACAATACTGCAGTTGATACGCAGAAGGCAGGGAGTTATCTGGGGGGGAAAAAACACCAAAACTGGAGCTGTGTTCACACTACAGCACTGTTCAAACGACAGTGGTGATACAATAGTACACCCTACTGGTCGAAATAAGGAAAAGCTTACTGCACCGGGTATTCCCAGGCGGTCACCCATCCAAGTACTAACCCGGCCCGACGCTGCTTAGCTTCCGAGATCGGACGAGATCGGGCGTGCTCAGCGTGGTATGGCCGTAAGCGAAGGAACCAGCCCTCTGCACTGTATATAAAGTCGAGGAAAGGAGACGCCCGCCACTTGACAACACAAACAATACTGCAGTTGATACGCAGAAGGCAGGGAGTTATCTGGGGGGGAAAAAACACCAAAACTGGAGCTGTGTTCACACTACAGCACTGTTCAAACGACAGTGGTGATACAATAGTACACCCTACTGGTCGAAATAAGGAAAAGCTTACTGCACCGGGTATTCCCAGGCGGTCACCCATCCAAGTACTAACCCGGCCCGACGCTGCTTAGCTTCCGAGATCGGACGAGATCGGGCGTGCTCAGCGTGGTATGGCCGTAAGCGAAGGAACCAGCCCTCTGCACTGTATATAAAGTCGAGGAAAGGAGACGCCCGCCACTTGACAACACAAACAATACTGCAGTTGATACGCAGAAGGCAGGGAGTTATCTGGGGGGGAAAAAACACCAAAACTGGAGCTGTGTTCACACTACAGCACTGTTCAAACGACAGTGGTGATACAATAGTACACCCTACTGGTCGAAATAAGGAAAAGCTTACTGCACCGGGTATTCCCAGGCGGTCACCCATCCAAGTACTAACCCGGCCCGACGCTGCTTAGCTTCCGAGATCGGACGAGATCGGGCGTGCTCAGCGTGGTATGGCCGTAAGCGAAGGAACCAGCCCTCTGCACTGTATATAAAGTCGAGGAAAGGAGACGCCCGCCACTTGACAACACAAACAATACTGCAGTTGATACGCAGAAGGCAGGGAGTTATCTGGGGGGGAAAAAACACCAAAACTGGAGCTGTGTTCACACTACAGCACTGTTCAAACGACAGTGGTGATACAATAGTACACCCTACTGGTCGAAATAAGGAAAAGCTTACTGCACCGGGTATTCCCAGGCGGTCACCCATCCAAGTACTAACCCGGCCCGACGCTGCTTAGCTTCCGAGATCGGACGAGATCGGGCGTGCTCAGCGTGGTATGGCCGTAAGCGAAGGAACCAGCCCTCTGCACTGTATATAAAGTCGAGGAAAGGAGACGCCCGCCACTTGACAACACAAACAATACTGCAGTTGATACGCAGAAGGCAGGGAGTTATCTGGGGGGGAAAAAACACCAAAACTGGAGCTGTGTTCACACTACAGCACTGTTCAAACGACAGTGGTGATACAATAGTACACCCTACTGGTCGAAATAAGGAAAAGCTTACTGCACCGGGTATTCCCAGGCGGTCACCCATCCAAGTACTAACCCGGCCCGACGCTGCTTAGCTTCCGAGATCGGACGAGATCGGGCGTGCTCAGCGTGGTATGGCCGTAAGCGAAGGAACCAGCCCTCTGCACTGTATATAAAGTCGAGGAAAGGAGACGCCCGCCACTTGACAACACAAACAATACTGCAGTTGATACGCAGAAGGCAGGGAGTTATCTGGGGGGGAAAAAACACCAAAACTGGAGCTGTGTTCACACTACAGCACTGTTCAAACGACAGTGGTGATACAATAGTACACCCTACTGGTCGAAATAAGGAAAAGCTTACTGCACCGGGTATTCCCAGGCGGTCACCCATCCAAGTACTAACCCGGCCCGACGCTGCTTAGCTTCCGAGATCGGACGAGATCGGGCGTGCTCAGCGTGGTATGGCCGTAAGCGAAGGAACCAGCCCTCTGCACTGTATATAAAGTCGAGGAAAGGAGACGCCCGCCACTTGACAACACAAACAATACTGCAGTTGATACGCAGAAGGCAGGGAGTTATCTGGGGGGGAAAAAACACCAAAACTGGAGCTGTGTTCACACTACAGCACTGTTCAAACGACAGTGGTGATACAATAGTACACCCTACTGGTCGAAATAAGGAAAAGCTTACTGCACCGGGTATTCCCAGGCGGTCACCCATCCAAGTACTAACCCGGCCCGACGCTGCTTAGCTTCCGAGATCGGACGAGATCGGGCGTGCTCAGCGTGGTATGGCCGTAAGCGAAGGAACCAGCCCTCTGCACTGTATATAAAGTCGAGGAAAGGAGACGCCCGCCACTTGACAACACAAACAATACTGCAGTTGATACGCAGAAGGCAGGGAGTTATCTGGGGGGGAAAAAACACCAAAACTGGAGCTGTGTTCACACTACAGCACTGTTCAAACGACAGTGGTGATACAATAGTACACCCTACTGGTCGAAATAAGGAAAAGCTTACTGCACCGGGTATTCCCAGGCGGTCACCCATCCAAGTACTAACCCGGCCCGACGCTGCTTAGCTTCCGAGATCGGACGAGATCGGGCGTGCTCAGCGTGGTATGGCCGTAAGCGAAGGAACCAGCCCTCTGCACTGTATATAAAGTCGAGGAAAGGAGACGCCCGCCACTTGACAACACAAACAATACTGCAGTTGATACGCAGAAGGCAGGGAGTTATCTGGGGGGGAAAAAACACCAAAACTGGAGCTGTGTTCACACTACAGCACTGTTCAAACGACAGTGGTGATACAATAGTACACCCTACTGGTCGAAATAAGGAAAAGCTTACTGCACCGGGTATTCCCAGGCGGTCACCCATCCAAGTACTAACCCGGCCCGACGCTGCTTAGCTTCCGAGATCGGACGAGATCGGGCGTGCTCAGCGTGGTATGGCCGTAAGCGAAGGAACCAGCCCTCTGCACTGTATATAAAGTCGAGGAAAGGAGACGCCCGCCACTTGACAACACAAACAATACTGCAGTTGATACGCAGAAGGCAGGGAGTTATCTGGGGGGGAAAAAACACCAAAACTGGAGCTGTGTTCACACTACAGCACTGTTCAAACGACAGTGGTGATACAATAGTACACCCTACTGGTCGAAATAAGGAAAAGCTTACTGCACCGGGTATTCCCAGGCGGTCACCCATCCAAGTACTAACCCGGCCCGACGCTGCTTAGCTTCCGAGATCGGACGAGATCGGGCGTGCTCAGCGTGGTATGGCCGTAAGCGAAGGAACCAGCCCTCTGCACTGTATATAAAGTCGAGGAAAGGAGACGCCCGCCACTTGACAACACAAACAATACTGCAGTTGATACGCAGAAGGCAGGGAGTTATCTGGGGGGGAAAAAACACCAAAACTGGAGCTGTGTTCACACTACAGCACTGTTCAAACGACAGTGGTGATACAATAGTACACCCTACTGGTCGAAATAAGGAAAAGCTTACTGCACCGGGTATTCCCAGGCGGTCACCCATCCAAGTACTAACCCGGCCCGACGCTGCTTAGCTTCCGAGATCGGACGAGATCGGGCGTGCTCAGCGTGGTATGGCCGTAAGCGAAGGAACCAGCCCTCTGCACTGTATATAAAGTCGAGGAAAGGAGACGCCCGCCACTTGACAACACAAACAATACTGCAGTTGATACGCAGAAGGCAGGGAGTTATCTGGGGGGGAAAAAACACCAAAACTGGAGCTGTGTTCACACTACAGCACTGTTCA
Organism: Argentina silus; assembly: GCF_951799395.1. Lineage (NCBI taxonomy): Eukaryota > Metazoa > Chordata > Actinopteri > Argentiniformes > Argentinidae > Argentina > Argentina silus. The sequence continues at coordinate 11,096 of NW_028152355.1, read as the reverse complement.
AACGACAGTGGTGATACAATAGTACACCCTACTGGTCGAAATAAGGAAAAGCTTACTGCACCGGGTATTCCCAGGCGGTCACCCATCCAAGTACTAACCCGGCCCGACGCTGCTTAGCTTCCGAGATCGGACGAGATCGGGCGTGCTCAGCGTGGTATGGCCGTAAGCGAAGGAACCAGCCCTCTGCACTGTATATAAAGTCGAGGAAAGGAGACGCCCGCCACTTGACAACACAAACAATACTGCAGTTGATACGCAGAAGGCAGGGAGTTATCTGGGGGGGAAAAAACACCAAAACTGGAGCTGTGTTCACACTACAGCACTGTTCAAACGACAGTGGTGATACAATAGTACACCCTACTGGTCGAAATAAGGAAAAGCTTACTGCACCGGGTATTCCCAGGCGGTCACCCATCCAAGTACTAACCCGGCCCGACGCTGCTTAGCTTCCGAGATCGGACGAGATCGGGCGTGCTCAGCGTGGTATGGCCGTAAGCGAAGGAACCAGCCCTCTGCACTGTATATAAAGTCGAGGAAAGGAGACGCCCGCCACTTGACAACACAAACAATACTGCAGTTGATACGCAGAAGGCAGGGAGTTATCTGGGGGGGAAAAAACACCAAAACTGGAGCTGTGTTCACACTACAGCACTGTTCAAACGACAGTGGTGATACAATAGTACACCCTACTGGTCGAAATAAGGAAAAGCTTACTGCACCGGGTATTCCCAGGCGGTCACCCATCCAAGTACTAACCCGGCCCGACGCTGCTTAGCTTCCGAGATCGGACGAGATCGGGCGTGCTCAGCGTGGTATGGCCGTAAGCGAAGGAACCAGCCCTCTGCACTGTATATAAAGTCGAGGAAAGGAGACGCCCGCCACTTGACAACACAAACAATACTGCAGTTGATACGCAGAAGGCAGGGAGTTATCTGGGGGGGAAAAAACACCAAAACTGGAGCTGTGTTCACACTACAGCACTGTTCAAACGACAGTGGTGATACAATAGTACACCCTACTGGTCGAAATAAGGAAAAGCTTACTGCACCGGGTATTCCCAGGCGGTCACCCATCCAAGTACTAACCCGGCCCGACGCTGCTTAGCTTCCGAGATCGGACGAGATCGGGCGTGCTCAGCGTGGTATGGCCGTAAGCGAAGGAACCAGCCCTCTGCACTGTATATAAAGTCGAGGAAAGGAGACGCCCGCCACTTGACAACACAAACAATACTGCAGTTGATACGCAGAAGGCAGGGAGTTATCTGGGGGGGAAAAAACACCAAAACTGGAGCTGTGTTCACACTACAGCACTGTTCAAACGACAGTGGTGATACAATAGTACACCCTACTGGTCGAAATAAGGAAAAGCTTACTGCACCGGGTATTCCCAGGCGGTCACCCATCCAAGTACTAACCCGGCCCGACGCTGCTTAGCTTCCGAGATCGGACGAGATCGGGCGTGCTCAGCGTGGTATGGCCGTAAGCGAAGGAACCAGCCCTCTGCACTGTATATAAAGTCGAGGAAAGGAGACGCCCGCCACTTGACAACACAAACAATACTGCAGTTGATACGCAGAAGGCAGGGAGTTATCTGGGGGGGAAAAAACACCAAAACTGGAGCTGTGTTCACACTACAGCACTGTTCAAACGACAGTGGTGATACAATAGTACACCCTACTGGTCGAAATAAGGAAAAGCTTACTGCACCGGGTATTCCCAGGCGGTCACCCATCCAAGTACTAACCCGGCCCGACGCTGCTTAGCTTCCGAGATCGGACGAGATCGGGCGTGCTCAGCGTGGTATGGCCGTAAGCGAAGGAACCAGCCCTCTGCACTGTATATAAAGTCGAGGAAAGGAGACGCCCGCCACTTGACAACACAAACAATACTGCAGTTGATACGCAGAAGGCAGGGAGTTATCTGGGGGGGAAAAAACACCAAAACTGGAGCTGTGTTCACACTACAGCACTGTTCAAACGACAGTGGTGATACAATAGTACACCCTACTGGTCGAAATAAGGAAAAGCTTACTGCACCGGGTATTCCCAGGCGGTCACCCATCCAAGTACTAACCCGGCCCGACGCTGCTTAGCTTCCGAGATCGGACGAGATCGGGCGTGCTCAGCGTGGTATGGCCGTAAGCGAAGGAACCAGCCCTCTGCACTGTATATAAAGTCGAGGAAAGGAGACGCCCGCCACTTGACAACACAAACAATACTGCAGTTGATACGCAGAAGGCAGGGAGTTATCTGGGGGGGAAAAAACACCAAAACTGGAGCTGTGTTCACACTACAGCACTGTTCAAACGACAGTGGTGATACAATAGTACACCCTACTGGTCGAAATAAGGAAAAGCTTACTGCACCGGGTATTCCCAGGCGGTCACCCATCCAAGTACTAACCCGGCCCGACGCTGCTTAGCTTCCGAGATCGGACGAGATCGGGCGTGCTCAGCGTGGTATGGCCGTAAGCGAAGGAACCAGCCCTCTGCACTGTATATAAAGTCGAGGAAAGGAGACGCCCGCCACTTGACAACACAAACAATACTGCAGTTGATACGCAGAAGGCAGGGAGTTATCTGGGGGGGAAAAAACACCAAAACTGGAGCTGTGTTCACACTACAGCACTGTTCAAACGACAGTGGTGATACAATAGTACACCCTACTGGTCGAAATAAGGAAAAGCTTACTGCACCGGGTATTCCCAGGCGGTCACCCATCCAAGTACTAACCCGGCCCGACGCTGCTTAGCTTCCGAGATCGGACGAGATCGGGCGTGCTCAGCGTGGTATGGCCGTAAGCGAAGGAACCAGCCCTCTGCACTGTATATAAAGTCGAGGAAAGGAGACGCCCGCCACTTGACAACACAAACAATACTGCAGTTGATACGCAGAAGGCAGGGAGTTATCTGGGGGGGAAAAAACACCAAAACTGGAGCTGTGTTCACACTACAGCACTGTTCAAACGACAGTGGTGATACAATAGTACACCCTACTGGTCGAAATAAGGAAAAGCTTACTGCACCGGGTATTCCCAGGCGGTCACCCATCCAAGTACTAACCCGGCCCGACGCTGCTTAGCTTCCGAGATCGGACGAGATCGGGCGTGCTCAGCGTGGTATGGCCGTAAGCGAAGGAACCAGCCCTCTGCACTGTATATAAAGTCGAGGAAAGGAGACGCCCGCCACTTGACAACACAAACAATACTGCAGTTGATACGCAGAAGGCAGGGAGTTATCTGGGGGGGAAAAAACACCAAAACTGGAGCTGTGTTCACACTACAGCACTGTTCAAACGACAGTGGTGATACAATAGTACACCCTACTGGTCGAAATAAGGAAAAGCTTACTGCACCGGGTATTCCCAGGCGGTCACCCATCCAAGTACTAACCCGGCCCGACGCTGCTTAGCTTCCGAGATCGGACGAGATCGGGCGTGCTCAGCGTGGTATGGCCGTAAGCGAAGGAACCAGCCCTCTGCACTGTATATAAAGTCGAGGAAAGGAGACGCCCGCCACTTGACAACACAAACAATACTGCAGTTGATACGCAGAAGGCAGGGAGTTATCTGGGGGGGAAAAAACACCAAAACTGGAGCTGTGTTCACACTACAGCACTGTTCAAACGACAGTGGTGATACAATAGTACACCCTACTGGTCGAAATAAGGAAAAGCTTACTGCACCGGGTATTCCCAGGCGGTCACCCATCCAAGTACTAACCCGGCCCGACGCTGCTTAGCTTCCGAGATCGGACGAGATCGGGCGTGCTCAGCGTGGTATGGCCGTAAGCGAAGGAACCAGCCCTCTGCACTGTATATAAAGTCGAGGAAAGGAGACGCCCGCCACTTGACAACACAAACAATACTGCAGTTGATACGCAGAAGGCAGGGAGTTATCTGGGGGGGAAAAAACACCAAAACTGGAGCTGTGTTCACACTACAGCACTGTTCAAACGACAGTGGTGATACAATAGTACACCCTACTGGTCGAAATAAGGAAAAGCTTACTGCACCGGGTATTCCCAGGCGGTCACCCATCCAAGTACTAACCCGGCCCGACGCTGCTTAGCTTCCGAGATCGGACGAGATCGGGCGTGCTCAGCGTGGTATGGCCGTAAGCGAAGGAACCAGCCCTCTGCACTGTATATAAAGTCGAGGAAAGGAGACGCCCGCCACTTGACAACACAAACAATACTGCAGTTGATACGCAGAAGGCAGGGAGTTATCTGGGGGGGAAAAAACACCAAAACTGGAGCTGTGTTCACACTACAGCACTGTTCAAACGACAGTGGTGATACAATAGTACACCCTACTGGTCGAAATAAGGAAAAGCTTACTGCACCGGGTATTCCCAGGCGGTCACCCATCCAAGTACTAACCCGGCCCGACGCTGCTTAGCTTCCGAGATCGGACGAGATCGGGCGTGCTCAGCGTGGTATGGCCGTAAGCGAAGGAACCAGCCCTCTGCACTGTATATAAAGTCGAGGAAAGGAGACGCCCGCCACTTGACAACACAAACAATACTGCAGTTGATACGCAGAAGGCAGGGAGTTATCTGGGGGGGAAAAAACACCAAAACTGGAGCTGTGTTCACACTACAGCACTGTTCAAACGACAGTGGTGATACAATAGTACACCCTACTGGTCGAAATAAGGAAAAGCTTACTGCACCGGGTATTCCCAGGCGGTCACCCATCCAAGTACTAACCCGGCCCGACGCTGCTTAGCTTCCGAGATCGGACGAGATCGGGCGTGCTCAGCGTGGTATGGCCGGTAAGCGAAGGAACCAGCCCTCTGCACTGTATATAAAGTCGAGGAAAGGAGACGCCCGCCACTTGACAACACAAACAATACTGCAGTTGATACGCAGAAGGCAGGGAGTTATCTGGGGGGGAAAAAACACCAAAACTGGAGCTGTGTTCACACTACAGCACTGTTCAAACGACAGTGGTGATACAATAGTACACCCTACTGGTCGAAATAAGGAAAAGCTTACTGCACCGGGTATTCCCAGGCGGTCACCCATCCAAGTACTAACCCGGCCCGACGCTGCTTAGCTTCCGAGATCGGACGAGATCGGGCGTGCTCAGCGTGGTATGGCCGTAAGCGAAGGAACCAGCCCTCTGCACTGTATATAAAGTCGAGGAAAGGAGACGCCCGCCACTTGACAACACAAACAATACTGCAGTTGATACGCAGAAGGCAGGGAGTTATCTGGGGGGGAAAAAACACCAAAACTGGAGCTGTGTTCACACTACAGCACTGTTCAAACGACAGTGGTGATACAATAGTACACCCTACTGGTCGAAATAAGGAAAAGCTTACTGCACCGGGTATTCCCAGGCGGTCACCCATCCAAGTACTAACCCGGCCCGACGCTGCTTAGCTTCCGAGATCGGACGAGATCGGGCGTGCTCAGCGTGGTATGGCCGTAAGCGAAGGAACCAGCCCTCTGCACTGTATATAAAGTCGAGGAAAGGAGACGCCCGCCACTTGACAACACAAACAATACTGCAGTTGATACGCAGAAGGCAGGGAGTTATCTGGGGGGGAAAAAACACCAAAACTGGAGCTGTGTTCACACTACAGCACTGTTCAAACGACAGTGGTGATACAATAGTACACCCTACTGGTCGAAATAAGGAAAAGCTTACTGCACCGGGTATTCCCAGGCGGTCACCCATCCAAGTACTAACCCGGCCCGACGCTGCTTAGCTTCCGAGATCGGACGAGATCGGGCGTGCTCAGCGTGGTATGGCCGTAAGCGAAGGAACCAGCCCTCTGCACTGTATATAAAGTCGAGGAAAGGAGACGCCCGCCACTTGACAACACAAACAATACTGCAGTTGATACGCAGAAGGCAGGGAGTTATCTGGGGGGGAAAAAACACCAAAACTGGAGCTGTGTTCACACTACAGCACTGTTCAAACGACAGTGGTGATACAATAGTACACCCTACTGGTCGAAATAAGGAAAAGCTTACTGCACCGGGTATTCCCAGGCGGTCACCCATCCAAGTACTAACCCGGCCCGACGCTGCTTAGCTTCCGAGATCGGACGAGATCGGGCGTGCTCAGCGTGGTATGGCCGTAAGCGAAGGAACCAGCCCTCTGCACTGTATATAAAGTCGAGGAAAGGAGACGCCCGCCACTTGACAACACAAACAATACTGCAGTTGATACGCAGAAGGCAGGGAGTTATCTGGGGGGGAAAAAACACCAAAACTGGAGCTGTGTTCACACTACAGCACTGTTCAAACGACAGTGGTGATACAATAGTACACCCTACTGGTCGAAATAAGGAAAAGCTTACTGCACCGGGTATTCCCAGGCGGTCACCCATCCAAGTACTAACCCGGCCCGACGCTGCTTAGCTTCCGAGATCGGACGAGATCGGGCGTGCTCAGCGTGGTATGGCCGTAAGCGAAGGAACCAGCCCTCTGCACTGTATATAAAGTCGAGGAAAGGAGACGCCCGCCACTTGACAACACAAACAATACTGCAGTTGATACGCAGAAGGCAGGGAGTTATCTGGGGGGGAAAAAACACCAAAACTGGAGCTGTGTTCACACTACAGCACTGTTCAAACGACAGTGGTGATACAATAGTACACCCTACTGGTCGAAATAAGGAAAAGCTTACTGCACCGGGTATTCCCAGGCGGTCACCCATCCAAGTACTAACCCGGCCCGACGCTGCTTAGCTTCCGAGATCGGACGAGATCGGGCGTGCTCAGCGTGGTATGGCCGTAAGCGAAGGAACCAGCCCTCTGCACTGTATATAAAGTCGAGGAAAGGAGACGCCCGCCACTTGACAACACAAACAATACTGCAGTTGATACGCAGAAGGCAGGGAGTTATCTGGGGGGGAAAAAACACCAAAACTGGAGCTGTGTTCACACTACAGCACTGTTCAAACGACAGTGGTGATACAATAGTACACCCTACTGGTCGAAATAAGGAAAAGCTTACTGCACCGGGTATTCCCAGGCGGTCACCCATCCAAGTACTAACCCGGCCCGACGCTGCTTAGCTTCCGAGATCGGACGAGATCGGGCGTGCTCAGCGTGGTATGGCCGTAAGCGAAGGAACCAGCCCTCTGCACTGTATATAAAGTCGAGGAAAGGAGACGCCCGCCACTTGACAACACAAACAATACTGCAGTTGATACGCAGAAGGCAGGGAGTTATCTGGGGGGGAAAAAACACCAAAACTGGAGCTGTGTTCACACTACAGCACTGTTCAAACGACAGTGGTGATACAATAGTACACCCTACTGGTCGAAATAAGGAAAAGCTTACTGCACCGGGTATTCCCAGGCGGTCACCCATCCAAGTACTAACCCGGCCCGACGCTGCTTAGCTTCCGAGATCGGACGAGATCGGGCGTGCTCAGCGTGGTATGGCCGTAAGCGAAGGAACCAGCCCTCTGCACTGTATATAAAGTCGAGGAAAGGAGACGCCCGCCACTTGACAACACAAACAATACTGCAGTTGATACGCAGAAGGCAGGGAGTTATCTGGGGGGGAAAAAACACCAAAACTGGAGCTGTGTTCACACTACAGCACTGTTCAAACGACAGTGGTGATACAATAGTACACCCTACTGGTCGAAATAAGGAAAAGCTTACTGCACCGGGTATTCCCAGGCGGTCACCCATCCAAGTACTAACCCGGCCCGACGCTGCTTAGCTTCCGAGATCGGACGAGATCGGGCGTGCTCAGCGTGGTATGGCCGTAAGCGAAGGAACCAGCCCTCTGCACTGTATATAAAGTCGAGGAAAGGAGACGCCCGCCACTTGACAACACAAACAATACTGCAGTTGATACGCAGAAGGCAGGGAGTTATCTGGGGGGGAAAAAACACCAAAACTGGAGCTGTGTTCACACTACAGCACTGTTCAAACGACAGTGGTGATACAATAGTACACCCTACTGGTCGAAATAAGGAAAAGCTTACTGCACCGGGTATTCCCAGGCGGTCACCCATCCAAGTACTAACCCGGCCCGACGCTGCTTAGCTTCCGAGATCGGACGAGATCGGGCGTGCTCAGCGTGGTATGGCCGTAAGCGAAGGAACCAGCCCTCTGCACTGTATATAAAGTCGAGGAAAGGAGACGCCCGCCACTTGACAACACAAACAATACTGCAGTTGATACGCAGAAGGCAGGGAGTTATCTGGGGGGGAAAAAACACCAAAACTGGAGCTGTGTTCACACTACAGCACTGTTCAAACGACAGTGGTGATACAATAGTACACCCTACTGGTCGAAATAAGGAAAAGCTTACTGCACCGGGTATTCCCAGGCGGTCACCCATCCAAGTACTAACCCGGCCCGACGCTGCTTAGCTTCCGAGATCGGACGAGATCGGGCGTGCTCAGCGTGGTATGGCCGTAAGCGAAGGAACCAGCCCTCTGCACTGTATATAAAGTCGAGGAAAGGAGACGCCCGCCACTTGACAACACAAACAATACTGCAGTTGATACGCAGAAGGCAGGGAGTTATCTGGGGGGGAAAAAACACCAAAACTGGAGCTGTGTTCACACTACAGCACTGTTCAAACGACAGTGGTGATACAATAGTACACCCTACTGGTCGAAATAAGGAAAAGCTTACTGCACCGGGTATTCCCAGGCGGTCACCCATCCAAGTACTAACCCGGCCCGACGCTGCTTAGCTTCCGAGATCGGACGAGATCGGGCGTGCTCAGCGTGGTATGGCCGTAAGCGAAGGAACCAGCCCTCTGCACTGTATATAAAGTCGAGGAAAGGAGACGCCCGCCACTTGACAACACAAACAATACTGCAGTTGATACGCAGAAGGCAGGGAGTTATCTGGGGGGGAAAAAACACCAAAACTGGAGCTGTGTTCACACTACAGCACTGTTCAAACGACAGTGGTGATACAATAGTACACCCTACTGGTCGAAATAAGGAAAAGCTTACTGCACCGGGTATTCCCAGGCGGTCACCCATCCAAGTACTAACCCGGCCCGACGCTGCTTAGCTTCCGAGATCGGACGAGATCGGGCGTGCTCAGCGTGGTATGGCCGTAAGCGAAGGAACCAGCCCTCTGCACTGTATATAAAGTCGAGGAAAGGAGACGCCCGCCACTTGACAACACAAACAATACTGCAGTTGATACGCAGAAGGCAGGGAGTTATCTGGGGGGGAAAAAACACCAAAACTGGAGCTGTGTTCACACTACAGCACTGTTCAAACGACAGTGGTGATACAATAGTACACCCTACTGGTCGAAATAAGGAAAAGCTTACTGCACCGGGTATTCCCAGGCGGTCACCCATCCAAGTACTAACCCGGCCCGACGCTGCTTAGCTTCCGAGATCGGACGAGATCGGGCGTGCTCAGCGTGGTATGGCCGTAAGCGAAGGAACCAGCCCTCTGCACTGTATATAAAGTCGAGGAAAGGAGACGCCCGCCACTTGACAACACAAACAATACTGCAGTTGATACGCAGAAGGCAGGGAGTTATCTGGGGGGGAAAAAACACCAAAACTGGAGCTGTGTTCACACTACAGCACTGTTCAAACGACAGTGGTGATACAATAGTACACCCTACTGGTCGAAATAAGGAAAAGCTTACTGCACCGGGTATTCCCAGGCGGTCACCCATCCAAGTACTAACCCGGCCCGACGCTGCTTAGCTTCCGAGATCGGACGAGATCGGGCGTGCTCAGCGTGGTATGGCCGTAAGCGAAGGAACCAGCCCTCTGCACTGTATATAAAGTCGAGGAAAGGAGACGCCCGCCACTTGACAACACAAACAATACTGCAGTTGATACGCAGAAGGCAGGGAGTTATCTGGGGGGGAAAAAACACCAAAACTGGAGCTGTGTTCACACTACAGCACTGTTCAAACGACAGTGGTGATACAATAGTACACCCTACTGGTCGAAATAAGGAAAAGCTTACTGCACCGGGTATTCCCAGGCGGTCACCCATCCAAGTACTAACCCGGCCCGACGCTGCTTAGCTTCCGAGATCGGACGAGATCGGGCGTGCTCAGCGTGGTATGGCCGTAAGCGAAGGAACCAGCCCTCTGCACTGTATATAAAGTCGAGGAAAGGAGACGCCCGCCACTTGACAACACAAACAATACTGCAGTTGATACGCAGAAGGCAGGGAGTTATCTGGGGGGGAAAAAACACCAAAACTGGAGCTGTGTTCACACTACAGCACTGTTCAAACGACAGTGGTGATACAATAGTACACCCTACTGGTCGAAATAAGGAAAAGCTTACTGCACCGGGTATTCCCAGGCGGTCACCCATCCAAGTACTAACCCGGCCCGACGCTGCTTAGCTTCCGAGATCGGACGAGATCGGGCGTGCTCAGCGTGGTATGGCCGTAAGCGAAGGAACCAGCCCTCTGCACTGTATATAAAGTCGAGGAAAGGAGACGCCCGCCACTTGACAACACAAACAATACTGCAGTTGATACGCAGAAGGCAGGGAGTTATCTGGGGGGGAAAAAACACCAAAACTGGAGCTGTGTTCACACTACAGCACTGTTCAAACGACAGTGGTGATACAATAGTACACCCTACTGGTCGAAATAAGGAAAAGCTTACTGCACCGGGTATTCCCAGGCGGTCACCCATCCAAGTACTAACCCGGCCCGACGCTGCTTAGCTTCCGAGATCGGACGAGATCGGGCGTGCTCAGCGTGGTATGGCCGTAAGCGAAGGAACCAGCCCTCTGCACTGTATATAAAGTCGAGGAAAGGAGACGCCCGCCACTTGACAACACAAACAATACTGCAGTTGATACGCAGAAGGCAGGGAGTTATCTGGGGGGGAAAAAACACCAAAACTGGAGCTGTGTTCACACTACAGCACTGTTCAAACGACAGTGGTGATACAATAGTACACCCTACTGGTCGAAATAAGGAAAAGCTTACTGCACCGGGTATTCCCAGGCGGTCACCCATCCAAGTACTAACCCGGCCCGACGCTGCTTAGCTTCCGAGATCGGACGAGATCGGGCGTGCTCAGCGTGGTATGGCCGTAAGCGAAGGAACCAGCCCTCTGCACTGTATATAAAGTCGAGGAAAGGAGACGCCCGCCACTTGACAACACAAAC
>NW_028152356.1:2500-15108 GCF_951799395.1 Argentina silus | reverse complement strand
AAAGGGTCTGAATACTCACGTACATGAGGTATTCTGTAGTTCAATTTTAATACATTTACTGAAATTTTTAAAAACCTATTTTCGCTTTGTCATTCTGGGGTATTGTGTGTGGATTGATGGCAAATTCTTTTAATTGAATCCATTTTAAATGGAGTCTCTAACACGGTGAAGTGAAGGGGTCTGAGTGCTTTCTGAAGGCTCTGTACATGACCATGCCACAGTATCCATGATTAATATTCACATGCAGTTCACCAAATCTGTTAACACTAAATGGGTCTGAAGTCCTTACAGTATGTACCTGCAGTGTGTGTGTGTGTGTGTGTGTGTGTGTGTGTGTGTGTGCGTGTTTCTGGGCAGCAGAGAGTGTTTTCACCAGTGCCACCCTGCCTCAAAGTTTGCTTTATTTAGCTAAGTCTTTGATCCCAAACTCCTGTGTTCCCCCTTACTCTTATCAGAGGACCATCACAGGTCAACCAATTACTCCTTTGGCCTTTTTTACAACCTTTTTCCCCAGCTGTGTGTGTCCCAGCTCAGCCCCCCCCCCCTCCTTGGGACTAAGGAGAGGGGAACAGAGATGGGTCCTATCTCCAAAGTCTTTCCTTGATTCCTTGATTCCTCACATCCTCTCTCCTCGCCTCGCCTCCTTCTCAAAGCACATTGGAGGAGGAGGTCAGGGGGGAGGAGGTCAGAGGGGAGGGAGTGAGGAGGAGGAGGTGAGAGGGGAGGGAGTGAGGAGGAGGAGGTGAGAGGGAGGGAGTGAGGAGGAGGAGGTCAGGGGGGAGGATGTGAGAGGGGAGGGAGTGAGGAGGAGGAGGTCAGAGGGGAGGGAGTGAGGAGGAGGAGGTCAGAGGGAGGGAGTGAGGAGGAGGTCAGAGGGGAGGAGGAGGAGGAGAATAGAGGATGTGAGGAATCAAGGAAAGAAAGAAGGGAGGGAGGGAGACTATTGAGAGTGGGCCTTAGCCTCAGACCAGGTCTGTTCTCCCTCATCACCTCCTCTGCCCTGGTGGCTGGTATTAAAACTCTCTCTCCCTCCTCTCTCTCTCTCTCTCCCCCTCCCTCCCTCTCTCTGTCTCTCTCCCCCCTCCCTCCCTCTCTCTCTCTCTCTCCCCCTCCCTCCCTCCCTCCCTCCCTCCCTCCCCTGTGTAGAGAGGTGATGGATAGGTTAGAGAGTCAGTAGTTTGTCTCAGTGATCACACTTCTCGCTGTGATGTTGAAAATCACGCTTCACTTCTAGACTGAGACGGTGGATTATTTCCACACACACACACACACACACACACTCACACACACACTCACACACACAACCATCGCCCGGTTGCTGTCCTCTCCGCTGTAATCGAGTGACAGCCCTGGAGCACGGTGCCAGCGCCGTCGCCGTGGTGACAGCTCAGACGTGGCGATGGCGTTTGGCGGTTGCCTCGCCAGGGAAACGCCACAGTCAGCGTTTCCCCTCCCCTCACCTCCAGTCATGGGGGGGATGGGGATGGGGGGGGGGGGGGGCTTGTTTGCCAATTGGGTAAACATTCATTTACCCCCGGCAGTCAAACGTGAAGTTAATCAAAGTGATTATGCTGGTAATGATCGCCTTCTCCTCCTGCTGCCCAGGCTGGGCACACCCACTGTACACACAGGAGCCTCCATGCTATCTGGAGGCTGTAGCACCCATACACACACACACACGCACACACACACACACACACACGACAAGTACACACACATGACAAGTACACGCACACACACGACAAGCGCACACACCAAAACCCAGTACAGTACATACCCACACACACACCCTCCCTCCCTCCCTCTCTCTCTCTCTCTCTCTTTCTCTCCCTTTCTCTCCCTCTCTCTCTCTCTCTTTCTCTCCCTTTCTCTCTCTCCCTCTCTCTCCCACTCCCTCTCTCTCTCTCACTCCCTCTCTCTCCCTCCCTCTCTCTCTCTCCCTCTCTCTCTCTCTCTCTCTCTCTCTCTCTCCATCATAAACATGCATTGAAGCACATCATACCCCTTCACGCATCCTCACTTGTACGTGCCTCAAAGCATTCCCACACACACACACACTGACACACACACACACACACACACTGACACACACACACACACACACACACATCCTAGTGCATGAGTGCGTCCCCTATCCTGATAGAGTTGCAGTAGAAGGGTTTTATTTGACAATCCGGGGAAATGTTTATTCCTCCTCCACCCTGGTCGTAATACTGGTACTTCACTGCCAGCAGGTACCTATAGTGTGTCTGTGTGTGTGTGTGTGTGTGTGTGTGTGTGTGTGTCTGTGTGTGTGTGTGTGTGTGTGTGTGTGTGTGTGTGTGTGTGTGTGTGTGTGTGTGTGTGTGTGTGTGTGTGTGTGTGTGTGTGTGTGTGTCAGTGTGTGTGTGTGTGTGTGTGTGTGTGTGTATCTATCTCTGTGTGTGTGTGTGTGTGTTTGTGTGTGTGTGTGTGTCTGTCTGTCTGCGTGCGTGCGTGCGTGCGTGCGTGCATGTATGTCAGTGCGTGTGTGTGTGTGTGTGCATGCGTGTGTGTGTGTCTGTCTGTGCGTGCGTGTGTGTCAGTGTGTGTGAGTGTGTGTGTGTGCATGCGTGTGTGTGTGTGTGTGATGGGGAGGGGTTTCCTGTCTGTAAGGTGCAAGTCAAGAGAATCTATCCTGGCCAATCAGGACTGCTGCTCAGTGTCATGTGATCTGCGTTCCTCTTCAGGGGAGGAGCTACGGGGGAAGATCACCGTACGTAAGAACAGGAAGGACCCTCGCTCCTTGTTCGTGACCTTTGACCTGGGAGACAGGAAGCAGACGTACAGCCTGCAGTGAGGTCGTCGTCACACCTCCAACCACAGATGACCTTTTTAGGGCCCACGATGATGACATCATCAGTACTCGTCACTGAAAACCCCCCGAAGGAAAGAGAGAATGTTTGACACGGTTGTTGTTATTCTGAAATGTTACACACACACACACAGGTATGAATCCAAACTGCTGTTCATGCTGAGAATTGTAATGTGTTTGAGATTCATGGTCCTGCCCCGTCTCATCTGGACTGAGCAGTGAGCCGGGGCTGTGATGGGCGTGGACGTACTGGGGACATTCTCCACATTTCAACACCATCCTGGATATTAAAATCACCTCTTATTGAATCTGAGTTGGTCTCTTTCCGATGCATCATTCTGGTACAGATGTCATTTACTGACCGTTTTATCTACAGAGACTTACATTACAGTGAGTGCATACATTTCAGTATATATGGTCCCAGCGGGAATCAAACCCACAACCTAAGCGTCGTTAGCACCATGCTCTACCGACTGAGCCACATACGACCACGTTTTATTTTTATACTTAAAATCTTTTTTAGATCTGTATTTTGTTGTCATGCCTGTAAGTACCCCTCTCTCCCATCTGTTCTCCGGGCATTCGACACCACATTTCTGCCTTTAAGAACCTCCTCTTTGCGTCCTCCAATGAGCAGCTCTGCTGACAACAGGACGCGGACCACCCGCTCCTCAGATCTGCCTTCCAGCAGAGGAAGGAGGGTGGTTCGGATGAGAGGGGCCCGCTGTGGTGTTTGCGTTTTGCTTAATAAAGCTCTTTTCCACTCCTGCGTGTGTGTGTGTGTGTGTGTGTGTGCTCGTTTCTCTCCTGGTCCTAACGGTAGTGTTCTCTGTCTCCGTGGTTCTGCCTTCTAATATGGTGCTTTCGCTGACGCCGTGCCTGCCTGTATCCATAACCTAAATAACTAGAAATATTAATTATACACTATAATACAATATTCATATTTCTAATACACATATATTCAATATTCATATCATCGCGGTCATTTTAGACCAGGTTTTGTTGTATTTAAATACATTTCATTTTTGAGTCGTCAGTTTGTATCCCGGCCCCCTTTCTCCACGTGTCAATTTGTTGTCATTCATTTCAACATTTCCTCTGGAGCTCCGGACCGTCTTGGTACCGATGTCTGTCGTGTCCCAGGCCGGGTTTGAGTGCCGTGAGAGCGGCCGGCCCGCTGGCTGACCCCCGGTGAATCACCGCCTGAGCTGAGCTGTCGCCGTCTTATCACGTTCCCCCAGGTTACCGACAGTGAGAGTGATCCATTAATTATCTGGGCTCGTGTAATTAACGAGCATACGATCACGAGGGCTATTATCTGGGGTCAAGGAGGGTCGCGAGACAGAACCCGGTGGGGTTGCCGGTGAAACGTTACCGGAGTGACGCGGTTTGATTTATTGTGTGTTCCTTGCGCGAGGTTATTATCTGGCGTAATTCTAATAAAATTGGCGCAAATGAAATTCGCTCGTCTGCACCTATAACTCTGATTGATTGATATGCCCATATTGATAAGGAATTGATATCTTCATGGGAATAAAAAATGTAGCCTATATTATTTTATTAATGTTGTTGTATGGTTATCCGTTTTTTATGCTTTCTCACGAAAATAAAATTAACTGCCCAAGTTTGCAATTCATTTGTCCTCTGACCGCAATTAGAGACAAACCCTCAGTGTGTTAGTGACAGAGGTCTCTCTCTCTCTCTCTCTCTCTCTTTCTCTCTGTCTCTCTCTCTCTCTTTCTCTCTCTCTCTCTCTTTGCTCTGCTCTGCTCTCTCTCTCTCTGCTCTCTCTCTCTGTGTCTCTCTCTCTCTCTCTCTCTCTCTCTCTCTCTCTCTCTCTCTCTCTCTCTCTCTCTCTCTCTCTGGAGGGAAGTGTTTCAGTGGACAAGGGAAGAGGAGCAGAAATCAATTACAATTATTCTCTGTTGACAAAGTCATTAAACCCGGAGCGGCCGGCTAATTCAGCCGCACGAGGCCCTTATCTGGAGCGGCCGCAGATTTACGAGCGGCGCGAGGCGCGGCGTGCATTCCTGGTGATTATCACGGAGGCGCGTGTGGGCTCCGTTAACGACACCCTCCTGCGTGTTCAGTGGACCGGTTCTAAAAGGGTTCGGATTTGAATTAAATAACAACGCTGGCTAACTAACATGGCTTAATTTTTTTTAAACGCCTTTTGTTCACACACAGGTCAGGAATGCAGCCTGATCCTCCTCTAGGCCCAGATTCCGTTAACGGGGAGAAGGCTGAGCGATGCCGCGCGCAATGCAGTATTTTTAGGAGACTATTTGTAGCACTGGCACATTTGTTCTAACTTCCAAAGCCCCCGGTTGGCTACCGGGAAACGGTAGCTGTCCACAGAGAGCCCACGTGTTTCTAAAAAAGACTCTCCCTCTCTGTTGCGTAAGACCGAAACAAGTGAAGACCTCGCCCACCGTTTTTTTTGTCTACTCTTGATCAATGCTCTCCGTGACGCACACAGGAGCGTATACAGCCTACAGACGTGTGTGTGCGTAAATTCATTCAAGTGTAAAGCCTATATATAGCTTTATAGTTGTTGGTTTTTTGTGAGTTTTTTTTTTTTTACAATACTTTGAAAACTGTGAAGTTTTATTTCATGCCACACTTCAACCATAGTTGTTTACACTGATTAGAATGACGGGGGTGGGGAATGGGACAAGACACACGCCTTTTCTGAACTATAATTTACTACGAAATGTTTACAATCATAGAAGTTATATCTACATATTATTTTAACATATTAGAGCAAATGTAAAGAATGACAAATAACTAATTCATGTTTAAATACAGCCTATGGGTGTTACTTTTAGTTCAAAATAACGGTTGAAAGTAAAGCCTCTGTATGAGCCTCCATGGTCATTGAAACGAAAAAGAGATCCCTCAATTCAGCATCGTGGAAGTAATCAATCAATCAATCAATCAATCAATCAATCAATCAATCACATTTATTTGTATAGCACTTTTACAATGTAACAAAGTGCTTCACAACAAAAACAATACTAAACAATAAATACAATACAAACAATATGATCTACCACCAAACCATAGACGAATCCTATATAACGAATCATTTCCCTGTGAAGTGAATCCTCTCTCGAGCGGTGGTGTGTTTCAGTCTAGCTTTATTCTGCTTTATAGTGTTTCACAACACAGTTTACACCAAATAAAAACACACACGGATTCCGTATATGGTGCCGCATGCACCTTCCAAAAAATATCACCTGCAAATCCTTAACGAGTGTGTGTGTGTCTGTGTGTGTGTGTGTGTGTGTGTGTGTGTGTGTGTGTGTGTGTGTGTACACATCCCCCGAGACGAGTGTATTAATCAGCTGCGAATGAGTCAGTCCTAACACGCACACACACACGCACACGCACGCACGAACGACAGCAAGTGCACGCGCACGCGTCTTCGCCCGGTGTCCCTTTAAAAATCAGAATCCAAGGCCGATGATTTATCAAACTCTTATTATCAAGAACATGTCAAGCGAAGGGCACCTTCTCACCGCACTGACGCAAACCCGCTCCTAACCGCGGAGGTATAGAAAGCTTTGAGCTAAGCACAGCCCAAACGCACTCCTTCTTCCTGTCCCGTCGTCTTTCCAGCTGTTTTCAGCCTCCCGGCACGTCCTCAGCCTCGGCACTATGGTGAGTAGATATGCATGTACACTTTCTACATGTTCTATGAAATCCTATTATTTTTTTTCTGCGTGGCTGAAGTAGGTTTATATTTTACTTGTTGTATTTGGGCTCATTTAAACCGCATAGGTGTGTATTCAATCTGCCGAGTTGTGCGCTGTCCGCGGTGCTGAATTTAAGCAGCACAGCGTTGCTACACACACAAAAACTTTTTTCTCAACTTGCATTCGCCTAAATTTGAGACCATTATCTGTGAAACTATAGTTATAGTTATTTAACTATATAGTTATAGTATACTGCCTTCAGCTTAACTAAAGACTCCTCGGTGTATTTCGTTAGATATTTCACTTCCTAGACACTCGGAAGGGGCTGTTTGTTTTGAATATATTCGTTTTCTTTATTTACATTTCCTTATTTGTATCATTCAGTGTTCAAGGTATAAAACGTGAAACGATTTCTCGTTTTCTTTTCCTTTTTTGTGTGTCTTCCACAGACCGACAGGCCTAAATGTAAATGTAGCGTATTTGTATTTAGAATCCTATGGTCGTATTGATTTGTTTCCTCTCCGGTAAAAGCTAAATGTACAGAGAGTCATTTGTATTTCTGCCCGCCCGAATCCTCTCGGTGCCGTAATGCCGGTGATCATGCATGCCTGCCGGGGAGAGAGGGGCTGTCGGGAGGCCGCCAGCTTGTCTATTGCCCATAAAATCAGTGGATGTGTGGGGCTGAATGACATGGGGGAAATGGGGCGTAAAATTAAAGAATCTCGCAGTAACGGCGAACGGCAGAGGCGAACCCCCGCAGACCGTGAGCTGAAACCCAGAGCAGCGGAGCCAAAACATGCGACAAAGGGCTTTTAAAACACCGCAGAAAACACCCTCCGTCACTGCATTCGTTTTACACGCCGGTTAGGAAGGACGTTAATTGAGTTTCATGTTTTTTTAAACACACTCTCAATTTAGTCTTTTGTAATACTGAACGACGGTAATCGTTTAGGAATCGAATGCTGATCGAGTGCTTCTGTTTAATAGACAATTAATTTGATTTTCAGTTTTTTGTCTGATATGCAGAATTATCCGTGCTAATCTTTGTTATTCCGTGTTCCAGGATTCCTCCGACCAGAGAGAGATGCCCAAACAACCGGCCAACGCTCCTCCCGGTTTCAACCCGTCGCCGCAGACCGACGGAGCGGCGGGACTTACAGCAAACAAACCGGAAAACGTCCCGAGCCAACCGCACTCGCACCCGGCGTCTCAACTGCCTCCCGCCAACGAAAGCAAAACTTTCTGTCCCACGGAAAATAAACCGGGAGAACCGGACGCCACTCGAGTCTATGGGACGTTTAAAAACGCCGCCCCGGCGGTGCCTTCTTCCGTGGCCGCAAACTCGGCCTTCCGGAAGGATTCCACCGGGTCGGCGGCGGCCCAGCCAGCCCCCCAGGCCCGGGGGATGTCTGTCCAATACGGGGACCCTCTCCGCGCCAGCGCGGAGCAAAACAACGCCTCGGGCAACTGGACAACGATGAGCCAGACCACCATCATACTGGGCACAGACGGTAACACGTCTGTCCAGCCGCTGGCCGCCACCGGGGTAAGTGGGCTCGGATGAATTGTTCCGGGGTGCGGGGAGAATGTGTATCTAGTAAGCCGGGTCAGGGGAGCCTAGTGGGGGATGTCCGAGAGATCCGAGCCGGTTTGGGGTGGTGGTGGTGGTAAATGGAAATGGAAATGCAGAAGAACCGAGCCGGTTTGGGTGGGGGGTCCAGGAGAACCGAGCCGCTTGGTGGTGGTGGTGGTGGTGGTGGTATGTGGAGGTCTATCTGATCCTGCCGTGTTGGGCTTATTGCCTATTAGGAGAGTGGGTGGCGGTGTTATCGGCTCTCCCGGAGATAAGAGGCCGAGGTGGGGGTGACATGCTGCGGGGAGGTTGTAATTACGGTCCCCTGAGACCCGTCATGGCGCTATCTCCTCCAGGGAGACTTCTGCTAGCTGGTGATTTGAGACAACGGGCTGTTTATAGTTGAGTGTGAGGGTGTGATTATTTCTTTGACAGTGAATTATATAACGGGTGGTAAGCTACACAGTTCAAGACGAGACTGTAAGCGGTTTTTTAGTTTACTAATAAATAATAAATAAACGAATAAATACTCTTATAGTTTTGTGAATTCTGCGTGATTGAAGCAAGCAATAAAAAAAAACTAATCAATAGTCCTACACTGGACAGGATGGACTCTCTCCGTAGTTTCCGTTGTAGTTTAGTGAACGGAGAGCCCGTGCTGTAGGATAAACAGTCGGTTTGGTGAGGTCATTGGTATTCCGTGCACGGCACGGTGCCCGGTTGAGGAATAGCCCCGGCCATTCCCCGCATCACGCTCTCCCGGGATTGGTCGGTAATGTGTTACATCAGGCTGCGGATTCTGCCGTTGTTCCAGTCCCCGCGAGGGCATTCCTCTTTAGCGTCAACTCGCGCGCCACCGGGCCCGGTGGCGTTCCATTGATAAGCGCAACGCGCTTTCCGTTCCTTCTCCTTGTTTGGCGCGGAATCAGGAAATATGAATTATCTGTGTGTGTGTGTGTGTGTGTGTGTGTGTGTGTGTGTGTGTGTGTGTGTGTGTGTGTGTGTGTGTGTGTGTGCCCCTCCCGTCACGTTGTGTTACTGCCCGCCTCCATCAGTCGAGTTGTAGTCTAGTAATTTGATGATTCAGTGTTTTTTTGATTCCGTGTTATTGGGCTTTATTAATGAAGAGCTGCTTTTCCCGTTTGAACAGCCGTTTCATAAACGAACGGGGTTTATATATGATTAGGTTATGGCCAAGTTTTTAGCAATTAAATAGGCTAACAAAAAACGTTTAAAAAACTAACGAAAAACCGTTTGTGACTGTCAACTAACTGCCCCCCCCCCCCAGGACGACGACGATGACGACGGCGGGGATGAGAACAAGGCCCGGGGAAACTGGTCCAACAAGCTGGACTTCATCCTGTCCATGGTGGGGTACGCCGTGGGCCTGGGGAACGTGTGGAGGTTCCCCTACCTCGCCTTCCAAAATGGAGGAGGTGAGGCGGGTGGAGAGTTGAGAATGCACCAAAGTTGTTCCATCAAACACACGGATAAGAAATCTCACGGATAAGAAATAAAACAAAGCGAAACAAATGAGTGAGGTTTGATATGTGCTTTTGTTATCGCGGTAGGCTTGTTACAGACCGACCTCATCCACGGCCATTATTAGATACGATTGGAATGCAGTTCTATTGCAAATAGGGTGCAAATTGGTTTTAAAGGAGTTTTAATAGTTTAAATAGTCGTGTAAATGATGGCCCGAGACGAAATGTGTTTTTTGCTTGAAATCCGTGTTTATTCCCAATGAAAAGAGTAGCCTACAGCCGTGCGTGCATAGAAAGGCCTACGTTAATAATGGAAATATATATAATATAATTATAATAATAATAATGTTAGTTTGTTATAAAACAGATTTTGTGCAGACTTTTATTCCTAGTATTATTATTATTATTATTGTTATTATTATTATTTAATAATAGTCACAATTATTAAGTTGGTCTATTCACAATTGTATTCAGATAAAAGCATAGTTGTTAAAGCGAGTTACATAGATCATTATGACGTGTCTATACATTTAGGGGTGTTGAAGACGAAAAAGACTCGCTTATATGTCGACATTTGAACTTCAATTTTTCTTGTAATATTCTTACAACGAATTAAACGCAAGGGAGGCTAAGCGTCCCGATACAATGATCGTGCCACGTGCATCTCATTTTTACACTTGCAGAGAATAACTGCCTCTTGACTGACAATTAAATTGAAGTTTGTTTGAACCGTTTGTTTGTTAAGCTTTGAATAGCCTTCAAAATATCATATATAAAATATATGTGTATTTGTACGTGTCGTCTGGCGGTGCGTATGGTTGAATCTTCTCTTCTCTCTCTGTAGGCGCTTTTTTGATACCGTACCTCATAATGTTGGGCCTCGCCGGTATCCCTATCTTTCTGCTGGAGGTGTCCCTGGGCCAGTTCGCCAGCCAGGGCCCGGTCTCCGTGTGGAAGGCCATCCCGGCCCTGCAAGGTAAACTGGGCTCACTCAGTCCGGCCTCCCAACCACCAACCATAAGCTAACAAATAATAACAATACTGCTCTAACAGAGTAAAACATAACTTCACTCACAACAATGTAACAATGATATCATGACTTTTGATCAAGCTCCTCGTGCCTGCTTAAGAGTAATTTATATATTTCGTCTCATTTATTTATTTTAGGTTGCGGGATTGCCATGTTGATAATATCTGTCTTGATAGCCATATACTATAATATCATAATGTGCTGGACACTGTACTACCTGTTCGCTTCGTTGAAGGGCTCACTGCCATGGGCCAACTGTAGGAATGAGTGGAACACGCTGGACTGTAAGGACAAAGACATGCTCCTCCTAGGTAAGACTAATGTACACACACACGCACACGCACACGCACACACACACACACACACACACACACACACACACACACACACACACACACACACACACACACACACGCACACACACACACTCTGAGTACCCCTCACCAATGCGCAATGCGCAACGCGCCTGAGCGGTATTGTGTGTAAAGCTGCTGTAATGTAACGGCGTCACCTGTGATGCCCTCTGCGGTGTTAGAACCAATCAGCCAGATACTCCATACTAAAGCGTTGTCCTGCTCAGTGGGTTGGTTCTGCTCAGTGGGTTGGTTCTGCTCAGTGTGTTGGTTCTGCTCAGTGTGTTGGTTCTGCTCAGTGGGTTGGTTCTGCTCAGTGGGTTGGTTCTGCTCAGTGTGTTGGTTCTGCCGTGGTTCTGATAGGTGTTTGGTTGAGTATTTTGTGGGGGTTCTAGTCACATTGTTCCCTCACTTCAACAGAATCACAAATAAAAGGCCAAATATATTTGATTATTATATTATATATTAAAGAGCTGTTTTATAATGTAAGGTTGTGGGGTAATTTCTGCTCTAGTATTTGCTTTGTGCTTTAACAATCAGTTATGTGGGCTATATATGGATTATAATTAAGAAAAAAAACACATTTTCGACCAAATAAAATGCTCCGACAGTATAAATGCAACATTTGACACGTATTTTCATCGAAAAAATATCGAAATTCGATTCAGAAAAAAGATTTTTTCCCTGCTGCATTTTGTGAATTCAGCACAAAAACTGCTTGCTTGACAAATTTACTGTATGGTGTTGCTGCAGTGCCGCAGTGCACCAGAGCGCCCTCTGTCGGGCCACATTGAGTATCACACCCCTACTGTACTCTCCTCCGGTGCCCGGTGTCCCTGTATCGGTGCTGTGTCTCCTCCGGTGCCCGGTGTCCCTGTATCGGTGCTGTGTCTCCTCCGGTGCCCGGTGTCCCTGTATCGGTGCTGTGTCTCCTCCGGTGTGTCAAGCCGTGGTGCTCGGTGAAAAACAGAGTATATAGAGTATTCTCTACTGTTTCCACCAAAATATCTTCATGTTGTGTAAAATGAACAGCACTGCGGCCATGTAATCAGGTCTTATATATATTTTTTAAATGTCATGAAAATTGTTTGTTTCAATATGAGAAAATGTAACTTAAAAAAACAAAAAAGATAAACCGTAAATATGTTGAAAATTGATACCTGGTCCATAATCCATAATCCTTAAAAAAAAAGGTCTAATTGAACAACATTGTTAACAATTTTGTAACAGTCTTGGAATAGTCTTGGAATAATCTCCTGCTCTGGGCGTTCGGTATCTGTTTAGTCTGATTCTGAAGTGAGATTCTAAACAATCTATTTTTAGAGAATAAATATCTATATCTATATCTACATCTACATCTACATCTACATCTATATCTATATCTATATCTATATCTACATCTATATCTACATTCTATATCTGTTTACTGTAGACCTGAGAACTAATCATCACACACCTCTGACCCAGAGGGAGGCCGGCGGGGGTAGACATCGGAGGACAGGCTCATTGTAACACTACAATGAGCCCCGTCCTCCGATGTCTACCTCCACCAGCCTCCCCTGGTATGAACCGCAGTGTGTGTTTGTGTCTCTGGTTGACTGTGTGTGTGTGTGTGTGTCTCCTGGTTGACTGTGTGT
>NW_028152358.1:12500-24457 GCF_951799395.1 Argentina silus | reverse complement strand
AAAAAAAGACACAAATGGATGTTGTTGATCTGGACAGCAAATAAAGACTGCAAGCAAACAACGATTAGAGGGCCAAGACCCAGGACAGTTTTACCCCCACAGAATCTGCCATTCTGTCCACAGATGACCACCGCCTTCACCTCTGGGTCACTCAGGGCTCTCTGCACCGTGTCCACAATGCCCTGTCGCACAGCGGCACTGTGGAGGAGGAGAAAGGGGTGAAAATGAATATGAACCCACTTCAAAATCCACACAGAAACATCATAAGGTAAATGTAGGCTACTCTCCACAGCGTTAGAATACAATGAACCGTGAATTTCAATATCAGACTGTTTAAGTGAGACACGATGACAAATGCATACAAAAAAGAAAGATGTACGTACAGCTATCCACTTTGCCTTTGTTTTGTATGGTGTGGCACTTTGGGTGAGCAATTAAATGCAAACTGAAGCTCTCTAAAACAACAATACACATGCACTGCTACTGTCACTGTTTTATTATTACTATACTATATTGTTGATTGTTGTCGACTGTTGTTGATCGAGGAGCAAAATTCCGGCTGTATGTGATGTACGTGACAAATACAATTTGATTAGATTTAATCCTGCAGACAGCGGAGACCTGCACTCACCTGAGAGCGTTGACGGGCGGGTTCTGAAGAGTGATCAGAGCCACTGATCCCAGAACCCGAGTGTACTGGGCCATCGTCGAACACACGGTAACACACACACACACACACACACACACAGTCCTCAAATGCCCGTGGCGAGCAGGCCACTCATGTTGAAGTTGGACCTTGGAGCTTCGGCCTGGCGCCGCCGTCACCTTTACCACAGAGGACCGTGATTGAGCTCATTGTCAATACATCACTTCACCAGGTCAAACGACACTTTCACGGCTTTCTGATAACAGACAGATTCATGGCGCAGAGCATAGCCTCTACCGCTAATACAGCTGTCTCTTTGTTATGTTGTGTTGTTATTGTGTTGGTTGGTGTGACGTGGTAAAAACTACATATTCTAACTTTATTTGTTTACTTTGTCCGTCAACGACGGACTTTAAGCGCATGCGTATCTTGGTCGGATGTGACGACATAACTCAGCCCCTTCCTGTGTGTTGTCCCCCTTCCGAAGGGAACCGAATATTGGTTCCAGCTGAACGAAAAGAAATGCGTAGATATTAGACTTCTGGACAGGGAGAAATATAGGCTGAATATGCGCTCCATATTGGGGTTAATCGTTGTTGTTGTCGCGGCTACGTCTTATCTGTATATATTGTCCTCGTATCTCCCCGAGGGGCCCCAACGTCCCCACCGCCCAGAGAGGGAGCATGTGGAGCCGTCCGCCGAGCAGGACAGGGACGGCCAGAGGTAGGCAGCAGACATGTCACTTAGCTGTGCATCTTACTGTGTATTTGGCCCAGACAACATCCTCTATAATTTGACACTTTTAAAAGTATCTCAACCCACGTATTGCACCATCACACATTACTAGCTACCTACTGCTGCTACGATCATTCTGTGTATTCTTATTTTCCTGTATTACTGTTATTCCTGTTATTTACTGTCACTACTTTTAGTGCTTACGTTTATGTTTACTTGTTATACCTATTATACTGTATTGTTGATGTTGGCTGATGTTGTAGAGCTGCTCTGCCTCAAGCATCTCATTGTTTTTCATTCGTTGTATACTTGTATATGATGTAATGACAAACAACCTTGAAACTTGATCATGAGTGATTGATCAGTAACCATCGGTGCATGTTTCATCATCAGTCTAGCAATGACAGTCTGCCACTGTCTGCCTGTTGCCCAACAGCTCTGTCAAAGGGTGAACATGAAGGGGAGGGTGAAGATTGGGACATTTCCCTCTAACTGTCAATGGGCTGTGAATGTGATCAGTGCTGTTGTACCCCTTAACCAAGTCCTGTCCTTAACCCCCTTTCATAACATTTGCCTAAGAAGCCCTCATCTGTGATGACCTCCTGTGTCACCACCGTTATAAAATAAGATGTGATGTTTTGGTTCCTCCTCAGACTTAAGTTCCCCTCCGACCTGAAGGAGCTGAAGGAACTGGCTGGACTGCTGCAGTTCTACAAGACCGAGCACCCCGGCTACGTCCTGCTGCTCTTCTGCAGCGCTTATCTCTACAAGCAGTCCTTCGCCATCCCTGGCTCCTCATTCCTGGTAAACACATGAAACAGACGGCAAGTTGTTGCAAACAATAGCTGATAACAACGTGGTAATAACCTAGTAATAACCTCAAAATGCCATCTCAACTCGGTTACACAAACACACTCATACAGACACTAGTGCCTATACACACAGTCAAAGACATGTGACTGGGTTCAAACCTGGGTTGGGTTTAACAAGACTGCATGAGTCCACTATTCTAAAGCCAAAACAATTGACCTTGGAAACAATTGACCTGAAGTGCCTGCAGCCTGCAATCTTATCATCAGCTGTAATAACTCGCCTTGATTGTCTCCTCTGTCACATCCAGAACATTCTAGCGGGAGCGTTGTTTGGACCATGGGAGGGCTTGGTCCTTGCCTGTGTCCTGACCACGGTGGGCTCCACCCTGTGTTACCTCCTGTCCCAAGCCTTTGGCAAACGCTACATCATCAGCCTATTCCCTGACAAGGTGTCTATGCTTCAGAGAAAGGTATGAATCCCGTTCACTTGTATCAGGTTCATCAACAGTCAAATGTATATTTTCATCCAACAGCTGCAATACATCCTCATGGCCACTGGGTGGTAGCAGAGAGTCAATGCACACAGAGGACTACAGTCACCTCTTTTTTTCTTTCTTTTTTACCTGTTCCCAAAACACTCAGTGCATTTGTGTTGTTATTTTGTGTTTTGTAATGTGTATGTGTGATGTCTCTTATCTGCAGGACCAGTTAGACCCAAGAGTGGGACAGTAACATTGTCTCACTCTGCATCTCTCTCTAAGGTGGAGGAGAATGAGAGCTGTTTGTTCTTCTTCTTGCTTTTCCTGAGATTCTTCCCCATGACCCCCAACTGGTTCCTGAACATGTCTGCCCCCATTGTCAACATCCCTGTCACCTTCTTCTTCTGCTCCGTCTTCATCGGTACGAAAGAACCCCCCCCCACCCCCCCACCCCCCGAGACAACACACATGCACTCACACTGTCACAGTGATCAGTGATCTCATACTAGATATGTGTATGTGCACGATTCACGATTAGACAACTTGACGTCTGTTTCAAAATCCCAGTTCTAATGTGAACTATGATTGAAGGTGTCTTTGTTGTGAGTCGCTTTGGATAAAGGCGTCTGCTAAATGTAAATGTAAATGTAAATGTAAATGTAAATGTAAATGCGTGTTTCCCGCCTCCCTCCCCCGCCGCAGGCCTGCTCCCATACAACTTCCTCTGTGTCCAGACCGGGTCCATGCTGTCTGAGGTGTCGTCCTTGGACGACCTGTTCTCCTGGGCCAGGCTGCTGCAGCTGCTGGGCATCGCCTGCGTGGCGCTTCTCCCTGGGGCTCTGATCCGACGCTACAGCCAGGGACACCTCCGACTGGACGGACCCGAGCAGAACGGCCTCAGCGCGGACAAGAAGGCTCAGTGAGCCTGGGCTAGCTTGGGGCTATCTTGTGTTAGCTTGGGCTAGCTTGGGTTAGCCTAAATTAGCCTGGGTTATCTTGGGTTATTTTAGTTTAGCCCGGGTTAGCTTGGATTATCTTGGGTTATTTTGGGTTAGCCTAGGTTGGCCTGGATTATCTTGGGGTTAGCTGAGGTTAGCTTGGTCCATCTTACGCCGCATGGCTATCAGTAGGCTGAACAGGAGAGGAACACATCTTCAGAGAGGTTCCAGATGAGATCAGAACAGGGTGAACATGAGGGAGAGATTAGGCTCCAAGACAGGATATCGTCACAGCAGAAGGGAGCTGAAGAGGTAGGATTGCTGTGTGTCACCTGATGCCTGTGTCATTGTATTCTATGTGATGGAATATACATGTGTGATCGCTGTGTGTTTTCAGGTGTTTTTAAGCAAGTGTTTTTATGGGTATTAGGGATTTCTATTGCATTCATGCAGTATAACAATAATAATAATAACTGGAATGGAAGCAGCCATTTATTTTGTATCCATTTTGCTGTTGTCGTGACAACGGGATTCTGAAGTGCCTTCAGGAGAAGCGTGCCGACCTTTCAAAAGAACTACCTCACAAATTGGAACAGAATGTCAATCTCAGATAAATACATTGTATGTACACTCACCAAGCACTTTATAAGGAATATGTACACCTTCTCATGGTGGAGGTGGTGTAACAGTATGGGGAATGTTTTCTTGGCACACTTTGGGCCCGTTAATACCAATCAATCATCGCTTGAACACCACAGCCTATTTGAGTATTGTTGCTGACCATGTGCATGCCTTCATGGCCACAATTTACCCATCTTCTAATGGCTACTTCCAGCATGATAATGCACCATGTCGCAAAGCAAAAGTCGTCTCAAACTGGTTTCATGAACATGACAATGAGTTCAGTGTTCTTCAGTGGCCTTCCCAGTCACCGGATCTGAATCCAATAGAACACCTTTGGGATGTGGTAGAAACGGGAGATTCACAGCTCGAAAGTGCACCTGAAAAATGATGTGACGCAATCATGTCGTCATGGACCAGAATCTCAAAGGAATGTTTCCAACATCCTGTGGAATCAATGCCACGAAGAATTGAGGCTGTTTTGAGAGCAAAGGGAGGCCAGTATTAGTATAGTGTTCCTAATGAAGTGTTCAGTGAGTGCATGTTTGGAGGACTTCGGGATTGTTTTGATAATTGAGCAATGGGAATTTTTTTGTTGTTTGAATATAAACAATTTGTTATTACATATGTACAATTATTATCCTGTATAATGCATTACATCTATATGAAATCTTTACACAAACACAATTTTGGTGCTGTACTTTTCTGTGAATATAAAAAGATTATAATAATCAACCTGCATTGAAATGAATTCAACTGTTTACAGTTTGTGTAAATAGATGTCAATGTTTGTCTAGACAATCATCATGGATCAGTTTTATTTCTCTAGATTACTTGCCCTTGTCTATTTTCTCTGACTATTGTTCCTCACCAAAAATGTCTGATAATAAGTTATGTAATGTCTGCAGAGACATAGTTGTCTGATGTCCCCGGAGATTGTATTGGGCTTTTCTTCGTTAACTCTGTTCTGATAGAGTAGATATATTTTTATATTTTCCTGAAGCCAATGTTCAACGAATTCAACAAGTGTGTCTTTTTTTGTAATTGTGAGCAAATGTCAACATGTAAACAATTTCTTTTTCGCTTTTTTTCGCTTTCAAAATGAATTGTATTTATACAAAGGGTTTGGGCAGGTATCTTGAAGACTTTGTCAATAAAAAAGGACAGTATAATGATATCACTGTCTTGCTCTTTGCATTCTTATTCTTATTTCATTGATAAGAAGAACTGGACTCGACACAATTGAAAACAAATAAAAGACATGAAATCTTTGAAAGACTCTTTATTGCTCAGATCCAGGTTGGTCGGCAATACAGTTCACTCACAATTCAAAACAACAGCATGGCTGTTAGCAGAAAGGCATGGGTCAGCTCAGATCTCAGTCCTGCTCACACCAACACCAGTCACCCAGGGCTGCGCAGCCCCGTGGGCTCCTGGGAAATGTAGGACTGAGAGGTCCTGACTCACTAAAGGAACAAAGGAATCTCCAGTGGTGAAACGCGGTTTAGGAATGGATCCACCTGAACTAGGACTATATGAAATGCAGTACAATACAGGATTAATTTATGACAGCTCTCATGCAATGCTTCGCATTTTCTCATTCAAAATGACAAGATAGGACAAAAACACTGCTGTGGCTCCGTTTACGACTGACTCTAGAGTGTGTATGATCTAGCTGAAGCTGATCCACGCCAAAAACCTACAATGCTGTTTTGTCGCCTCTGTTCTTCTGAGGTTGAAACACTCCAGAGGTTGAAACACTCCCGAGGTTGAAACACTCCCGAGGTTGAATCACACGACACGGCTTTGTCTGCGTACGACCCGAATGACCTGGTTTCCTTTCCCTACCAAACGGCCAATCAGCTACTCCCACTTAGAATCCCATCCATCGTCATGCCGACACTGCTCCCATGAACTGTACAGTATGTAAGCTATGATCTCCACCACAATGAAAACAGCTAGGACTGGTGGTCTATAAAGGAATGAATATAAAAAAAATGGAAAACTAAATCCAGCTACTCCTCATGACTATACTACATCAGTGTTGATGACAAGAGGACTTGCTCACCAGAGAGAGAGAAAAACAACAAACAAACCATATGATATGACATATCAAAGTTGGGTGTCTCCGGTGACTCATGTAATGGTTGTTATATGGTAGTTGATTATTCATGTCTAGCACACCTTACAAAACTTAGAAACACTAAATCTCTAGAAAAAAGTTCAGAATCACCATAGAAAGTTTCACCCCAAAAATGCTGTTACAGAAGTGTCTACAAAGTCATTTCTATTGCAGTCGTGCGACCCCGGTCTGCAAAGACCGCCCGCCACCACCCTGCTCCATACTGGATGCTCACCACACTGCAAAGCAACCAGACACCGTATGTATGTATGCATCTCCATCCTAGAAGAAACCCACCTGAGACGAAAGAGCAACCTCTCACCACCGAGCTAAAACAGCACGAACACTACGGAGACACTTGAAGAGGTTTTAGAGAAACGTGGGTAAGAGACCACCCTCACTGTCCAGAGGCCCGGGGGAGTGAGACCGTTCAACCGTATGAAAATACTGCAATCATTATATCTCGCTTTACAGTCAACAAGCGGTCGAGAGGTGGAGGTGAGTAACAAAATACAGTCAGTTTCCAGTGCTACTGTGTGAGCCACTATGCCAAGATACGACTAATAAGGTCAAGAAGCCAATTTGCAGAAGTTCAGTATGTCTGAGTAGTGGTACTATATTGTATCCAGATGGGTGGGCAGGAATTCTGCTCATTTTTCCCCCACCTGACAACGTAGTCTGGTGAGCATTCACTGCAAGGTACAGTAATGGCCATGGTGAAGTGTGTTGAGATTGTCCTTAGGCTTCATGTGACTTTGAGTTAGTTAGACCTTTTGACCATTAGTCCCAAGTCTGTATTCAATAGAATAAAACTAAGATGCTACCTCATGTGGTAACAGAACACAACACCAAAACAGTCTCTTTTCTCCCAACAATTCTTAACAGTAAAAACTCCAAAGACAAAAACACTAAAAACGATTTCACTATCTTTCATTTATTTAATTGTTCATCTTGCCCTACATTGGTTTAGTTTTAGTAACTAAAGTCAGCCTTGGATTCTGAGAGGTAATTTAAAAAATGTACAGCACAACAGAAGTAAAATGGGAGGTTGATGAGAAAAACCATTTAGAGTTCATTTTTGAAAAGAAGCTCTTTAAAATCTCACCATTTCTCACAACGCAGGTGCAGACCGGTAAGTGTTGGGTTATAGAGAGACATAAAAGAATCTATGCATTTGTGTGACTGTAACTATTGTACATTGTTTACAGATATACAGTTATCTTCCCGTTAAACAGTGACAGTTCAGCAACTAGTCTATAGTTGTACTACATTCTAGAGAAGACTAGAGTTTTACATGTTGTTCAACATCCTGTCAGTGTATTTTTGCAGCTTCTATTTTACTTCATATCAACCCCAGAGCAACATTGTTATCTAACAGAGCTGGTAAGATCGGGTTGGGTCGTTATAAAATTCTTTTTTTCTTTTTTCTCATTTTTTTTTAAACGTGAATAAACTACATTTTTTTTCAAAACACTCAGGAAAAACTGGAGGTACAATTGTTTCTTTCTGTGTCTATCATGGGAATTTTTTTTGTTTTGTTCTTTGATCATGAAATCAGTACACAACATCCACATTCAGAACCACATCGGGCCGATACAGTACCCCTTTGATCCGACTCTTCAGCCTTTCTATAGGGGTTGAATTTCAAATCCTACAAAGCGTATTAATAAGAGATTGAGTGGTGTCCAGTCAAAGGAGGAGGTCCAACAGACTCGTAACACAGTTTTATTAAGTTTACAGACCCCGTTCTGCCGCGTCGCTAGTCGGCTGGACCTGAAGAGTTTCGGCTAAAATCTTTTTTCTTGATCTTTTTTTTATTAAAAAAAAAAAATTAAAAACGCTCAAAACGATCAGTTAACAAGGCATACAAAATGTGGAAAAAGGGGAAATTAAAGATTGGACTGAGGTACCCTGAGGCCTGAGGTAGATCACAATACTGACTCGCGCACTGTTCACATCCTGACCAAAGTTACGTGGTGGTTCACTTATTGTTCTCATTTTTTTCAGATTTCATTTATATTATTATTCATAGTCTTGTTTTCAAGAAAATAAAACACTTCCCTTCAAAGTAATATGGCAGTGTCCCACTGAGGAAGAAAAGAAAGAAAGAAAAAAAAAGGACTTTGTTTTTTTGTTTCTTCTTATTAATATCTCTCATCACAAAATAGGAAAAAATAGATTCATAAATATTACTCTCTCTTTATATATATATACACACACACACGCACACACACACACACACACACACATGGAGGAAGCTGTGCGTATTGGCAATAACCTTGCGTCTGGAAGATGAAGCTGATTGGCTCACAGGGTGAAGGAGCCAATGGGTGATGTCGGACTGGTGACGAGTAAGGCCACAAGCTTCCATGGTCTCGAAAATAAAGCACAAAGGGATATCAGAATCTGCATGTCCAGCAGACTGTCGATACAGTCGGTCAGCTTGTTAAAAAACAATACAAGAGTAAAAAAAGAGAGAGAGTGAGAGAGAGAGAGAGAGAGAGAGAGAGAGAGAGAGAGAGAGAGAGAGAGAGAGAGAGAGAAAGATAGAGAAAGAGAGAGAGAGAAAGAACAATCAGTTTGAGCCACTAGCGTTGCTGGACATGGCAGGGGTGATATTTCTAAAAGGCTGCATATCGTACATTCACAGCTGTCATGCCTGTTTAGAAAGCTCCCTGACAGAGAGGGTTAAAGACAGAGAGGGTTAAAGACAGAGAGGGTCAAAGACAGAGAGGGTTAAAGACAGAGAGGGATAAAGACAGAGAGGGTTAAAGACAAAGAGGGTTAAAGACAGAGAGGGTCAAAGACAGAGAGGGTCAAAGACAGAGAGGGTCAAAGACAGAGAGGGTTAAAGCCAAACGCGGTGGCGGTCGTGTGTGTCCCACAGGTCGTACAGCGCCCCCCACCCCCCTCCCTCCCACCCCCAACCCCAACCCCACCCCCACCCCCAACCCCATCCCCCCCACCTTCGCTAACACCCGTCTGACTACAAGAAGACTGCCCCCCCCCAACCTGGGCTTTCAGGTCACATGGTTTTGTGTTGCCCTTTCCTCCGTCTGAAGCTCTCTCGTAAGGCAGGACGTGTGGTGCACACTCCAAATGATTGGCTGCCTCTTGACAAGCAATGGTGCACCGTTTTTTTAAGACGTCAATTCTTAGATCTTCAAGTCGAACGTTGCTGAACATTCGGTGGTTTTTGTATTTGTTTGTTTTTTCCAGGACAACAAGCATGAATGTACATACAGGACTGGCACCACCTCACTGGTGATGATGACGGTGATGAAGATGAGGATGATGGTGCCTCTGTTATTGTGATAACTTCTGATGAACTCTGTGGCGGAAGTGGCAGTAATTCAATGTTATTAAAAGGCTGCAGAAGAAAAATTGCTCATTGAAAAACAAAAACTATCAAAAAAAAAAAAAAAAGAAGCCAGATGAAGAAAAAATGAGAAAATGAAAGCAGAGAGAAAATGAAGTGGTGAAATGAAACGGAAAAGCAAGAGAAAAACTTCTGAGCATCGAGATATGCACAAGTAAGAAACGTTGTTTCAAAGGGACGTTAGTCCTTGCGTTGGCACACACACAGGCTAGTAACAACGACTCAGAACAATCCACTACGCTTTCTTAGGGCTCTTTTCTGTTTTCTTTTCTTTTACCTAAAAATGCAAACAAATAAAGGATATTTGTTGAAGAGGCTCTTTCTTTCCGTGCCACGGCTGAAAAATGACACCGGCTTTTTTTCCCCCCAGAAAGCCCCATTTCAATCTAGGAAACAAACAATATACCATTAGATACACAAACATGTACTGTTATTAGATCCTAATAACAGTGCATACTTTCGATGTATACCACAGTATATGCTACTCTGTATTAATACTGCCAGGGATACTTACTCTTGCAATCTTAACATCACAACCTGCCGTGAGAGAAAGCGTCCTCAATCACAAACGGTATGTCATGCCTACCCAAAAAAGAACTACCACAATGCATCAAATGTGCACATTAGTTAATACAGTTGGTTCTATCCGTCTGTTAGGCTGACTAAAGAGACAACGTTATACAGGGCGACATAATATTTCCTGTTTCTTTTTTTTCTATAACCGTGAAGACAACAGACGCCCAATTCTCTGCCATTTTCCGTCCTCCTCCTCCTCCTTATTATTATTGTTGGTTTTTTTGTGTTTTGTTTTGTTTTTTTTGTTTTTTTAAATGTAAATTTCAGTTAGACCTCGCCCCTCTCCGTGTAGATGCTCTCCCAGGGCTGGCAGTGCACACAAACGCCCCCAGGCCTTAGGCTCTCACATTATTCCCCCAATGAAGTTCTTTGGTTTTGTTCCCAGTGCTGCTGGTCTGCCTCTCGCCTGTCCCTCACTCAGCCTCGTTCGTCCGTCTGGTAGGTCTCTTTTCCAGTTTGCGAGGGGCTACATTCATTGGCTGGTGCCCGCTGGAGCCGCCCTGGTGGTCACTTGGAGTGGTGCGGCGCAGCGGGAGCGCCCTGCTGGTGCTTTTGTTCCTGCTGTTTGACCTGCTGGATGATTTCCCGGATCTTTCTCTGTGCAGTCTGCCGACCCGGAGAGAAACAGGTCGTTAATGATCGTATCGAACAGCACTGATTCACTCCACTTCTCCTGACTCATTCACTGTACAGTAACTGTGATGTTTGATTCGTTGATTGTTTTTGATTGTTGTTGACTGTTGTTGATCGAAGCAAGACCAAAGCATTTCACTATATCAATTACGGCTGTGTGTGATGTATGTGACAAATGAAATTTGATTAGATTTGATTAGATTAGATTTTGATTTTTTTGTTGGATTGAAAGTGTGATCCTAAGATATCTCTCTTAAACACATGACTGTATTGGACCATGTATAAGACGGCACACTGGGTGTATATGGGTTAGGGTCAGGGTTAGGCACACACCTGACTGGGTGTATATGGGTTTGGGTTTGGGTTTGGGTTAGGGTTAGGGTTAGGGTTTTGGTTAGGGTTAGGGTTAGGCTTAGGCACACACCTGACTGGCAAAGAAATGGCCGCTGATTTTTACGAAAACCTCGTCGTTCTCGTCCGGAGTTTGGTCCCGTGGCACGATGACCTCAGCGCTGGTGAGGTTCTGAAGCTCATTCACCTGCGGAGGACACAGAGGTCATGACCCCGGACCAGAGAGCCATCTAGTGTGTCACATGTCACTTCCCTACAGTCACTTTTACTCTCTCCCTCTCTCTCTCTCCCTCCCTCCCCCTCTCTCTCTCTCTCTCTCCCTCCCTCCCTCCCCCTCTCTCTCTCTCTCTCCCTCCCTCCCTCTCCCTCTCTCCCTCCCTCTCTCTCTCTCTCTCTCTCTCTCTCCCTCCCTCCCTCTCTCTCTCTCCCTCTCTCCCTCCCTCTCTCCCTCTCTCTCTCTCTCTCTCTCTCTCTTCCTTCACTGCCACACAGCTCACCGTCTTGCCTCCCTTGCCGATGACCCGGCCGGCCGCCGTTGAGGGAACTTTGATGTGAGTCTCCAGCTTCACCTCCTCCTTGGCCGTGAAGAAGTTCTCCTCCTTCAGCTTGCCGAATATCCTGCCTTGGGCCTGGAACACAAAGAGAGGGTGTGGATGGGGAGGGTA
>NW_028152358.1:0-7500 GCF_951799395.1 Argentina silus | reverse complement strand
CCAACCTGTCTACAGAAAAACACTGAAAAACCAACCTGTCTACAGAGAAACACTGAAACACCAACCTGTCTACAGAGAAACACTGAAACAGCTCAACACCAACCTGTCTACAGAGAAATACTGAAACACCAACCTGTCTACAGAGAAACACTGAAACAGCTCAACACCAACCTGTCTACAGAGAAACACTGAAACACCAACCTGTCTACAGAGAAACACTGAAACAGCTCAACACCAACCTGTCTACAGAGAAACACTGAAACAGCTTCTGTCTTCTGTTCAACACCAACCTGTCTACAGAGAAACACTGAAACAGCTTCTCTCTCCTGTTCAACATCAACCTGTCTACTTAACACAACATAATCCTCCTAGTAACCGACCTGCTTCATCATCACTATAAACCACTGACTTGCTAAATGCAGAAACTTGCTGACGGGAGTTTCCCTTTTCTTTTCGAGACAGCCATGAGAAGCTTACTGTAAGATCAAGTTCCCAGCCGCACTGACAACACTATCTGAACCACGGCCATGTTGAAAGTATTGATCTGAACCACGGCCATGTTGAAAGTATTGATCTGAACCATGGCCATGTTGAATGTATTGATCTGAACCACGGCCATGTTGAATGTATTGATCTGAACCACGGCCATGTTGAATGTATTGATCTGAACCACGGCCATGTCGAATGTATTGATCTGAACCACGGCCATGTTGAATGTATTGATCTGAACCACGGCCATGTCGAATGTATTGATCTGAACCACGGCCATGTTGAATGTATTGATCTGAACCACGGCCATGTCGAATGTATTGATCTGAACCACGGCCATGTTGAATGTATTGATCTGAACCACAGCCATGTCGAATGTATTGATCTGAACCACGGCCATGTTGAATGTATTGATCCTTACATTCACACCTCTCAAGATGGTACAGACAGTCACAGACAGTGTCGAGACACGATGCACCGTCCTACGTTCCTAAAGCGCTCGTCATGACAACGTATTTTTCTAAACGAATCATTCTCGATACCCTCCCAAGTCACAGCTACGTATCTAGACAGCAGATTTCTGCCATTAGCCGTCTAATCAGGTTGTGTGACTGGACTCCCCGGTGGCGCGGGTATGAAGTCATGGCGAGAGGCCCCTCGGTGTGAAAGCGGATCTGGGTGAGGCAAGGCTGCAGCGTCGGTATCAGATGGATGCTAGAAGAGCTTCTGCGTGTTGCTATAGTGTGCAGCGGGAGAGGGGTGAGTCAGACAGCCTGCGTTACCGACGGACAGAAGGACAGACGGACGGCGTGCTTAGTAAGGCTGTGGTGTACCAGCCGTCGATGAGCTGTTAAGACTATCGATATCTGTTTTCCTGGAAGACTCCAACAACCAATACTGAATGAGTCATGCTAACGTTGAGGTAGCAGGTAGCAACACAATCCAAGCTCACGCTTTGAGGAAGCAGCGTCTTTATTCACCCCTCCCTCTCACACTCTCACCTTTCAGGGAGGCTGAATGAGTCAGGCTCAGAAAGGCCTTCTCACATACTGCACACGCGCACACACACACACACACACACACACACACGCACACACACATATTATTTCATTATTTCACTCTCTCTCTCTCTCTCTTACACACACACACACACACACACACACACATCTCACGTTTATAGCAGCGATGTCGTTCTCGTAGGCTTCCCTCAGCTTCCTCATGACCTCCCCCTCAGCCTTGCAGCAGGCCTCCATGCTGCCCTTCACTGTGATGGTCCGCTCCGGGTTGTAGATGGTTAGGTCCTGTAAACTGGACACACACACACACACACACACACACACGCACGCACACACACACACACACACGCATGCACGCACGTACGCACACACACACACGCACACACACACGCACACGCACACGCACACGCACACGCACACGCACACGCACACGCACACGCACACACACACACACACACACACCGAAAAGGGGTTATTAAATCTTTGAACATTTGAAGAGGTTTTTTAAAAGCACGCTATAAATACGATGAATTACTATCAGGCTGAATGTGATCATTCTCAAATATGCACACTTCCACTCTAACAACCTAACCCTAACCCTAACCCTAACCCTAACCCTAACAGACACAACACACACGCACCAGAGGCCCAGCATGCAGGCTCAACACCAAGCCACAGAGGGAAACCTCTCAATTGATTGTAATCCCATAAAATAAAATAAAAGAATTGGTTGACCCATCAGGCCGCGGACTCCACTGACGGCAGGTGATAAATAAGACCTTCTGACAGACCAAGTGGAACCAATCTTTTACCACATCGCGTCAGTGGTTGTGGAGGACACTCGTAAAAAGGCGCACGATGATAGAAACTCGGCGAAGCCGTCAATAGCGATAGAAACCCTTCTCTCTCCTCTATCACAAGGTACATTACACCCCCCCTCCTCCTCACCCCCCCCCCCCCCCCCCCCCCCCCAGGACAGACACAGAGTGATTCATTTGAGCCAAATTGACAAGGGTTCACGAACATGTGACCCCCCTGTTAAATTGGAACCGATCACAACGCGTCTCTTACAACGTGTTCGGGACCGGAGGTTCGGTCATCAACTTCTCAAATTTGGGGTGGTAACGGCTGACCCGGGTTAAGAGACACCGCATGCTGTGAGGATAATGAGCTTAAGACAGGGGGAGAATAATGCCTGCAGATTGGAAGAGAGAGAGAGGGAGAGAGAGAGAGAGAGAGGGGGGGGAGAGAGAGAGAGGGAGAGGGAGAGAGAGAGAGAGAGAGTGAGGGGGGGAGAGAGAGAGAGAGAGGGAGAGAGAGAGAGTGAGAGATAGAGAAAGAGGGAGAGAGAGAGAGAGGGGGAGAGAGACAGAGAGGGAGGGAGAGAGGGAGAGAGAGAGAGAGACAGAGAGAGAGGGAGAGAGAGAGAGACAGAGAGAGAGGGAGAGAGTGAGAGGGAGAGAGAGAGGGAGGGAGAGAGGGAGAGAGAGAGAGAGAGTAGCCTGATAGCACTGGGAATGTAACAATTATTTTTTAGAGAAGGAGGAGGCGGAGGTGAAAACGAGGTCCCCTGGTTCAGTTTGTGTCTGACTGACAAATTCTGTCTCCAAAAAAAAGTTCCCTCGTCTGGTTTTCATTTTGACACTCATCAGTCATCGTGAGCGACTCTAACCTTGTTACGGAGACCGATCATGTCCTCTTATCTGCGAGAGCTTATTCAATAATTCATTTAAATATCTATTTGACCCGTTATTTTCCCAGGTGAGTTGACTGAGGAGAAATGTTCTTTTGCGACGGAGAGACTGAGATAATTGGACACCAAATGACTTTGCAGGAAGCACGCTGGATCGCTCCACTGCAGCCGACAACGACCTGCTGAATGAGTCACGCTGACGTTGAGGTAGCAGGTAGCAACACAATCCAAGCTCACGCTTTGAGGAAGCAGCGTCGCTCTTTATTCACCCCTCCCTCTCACACTCTCACCTTTCAGGGAGGCTGAATGAGTCAGGCTCAGAAAGGCCTTCTCACATACTGCACGCACGCACACACACACACACACACACACACACACACACACACACACACACACACACACACACACATCCGTCTCAAGTTTATAGCAGCGATGTCGTTCTCATAGGTTTCCCAAAGTGGAAGTAGCCTTGAACAACAACGTGGACTCAAACAATGACGGAGGTTTGCCGTGGGTTGGTTTGGTCACAGTCAACAGAGAAGGGGAGCTCTTACGAGGAGATGGTTATCTTGGTCCCTGTGTCCTCCTCGATCTTCTTCAGGTTCCTCCCCTCCTTCCCTATCAGCCTCCCCACCAGGCTGTTGTGAGCCAGGATCTTCAGAGGGATCTCTTCCGTCCTGTAGGGGGTATGTGGGGGGGGGGGGGGATTAGGAAGGGGGTGAGGAGGAAGGGAAGGAGGGAGGGAGGGGAAGGGAGGAAAATCGGGTTGGTGAAGTCAATAGTCAGCGGCTGCAGCAGGACCCATTGATGTGGTGTGAGGAATGTTCTGGTGTGGTGGGGTGCGCTGGATCAGAGGCCTTTCTGTGGAGCTTTCAGACTGCAGGGGGGGCAGAGGAGGGATTCTGTCTCTTTAGGGGGTGGGGGGGGGTGGGGTCTGTCTTTGGGATGGAGGGTGTGGTGGAGGGGGGGTGTCAGGATGATTGGTGGTCTTGGTGACACCCCCCGCTGTACTGCACCATGTGGGTCTGAAGGGAGGAGTTGGGGAGTGAGCAGAGATAAGGGTTGGTTGGTTGGTTGTAATTATTGGGGGGGAGGTTATTGTGGGGGGGAGGAGGTTGTTGAGGGGGCAGTGCTGGCCTGATGTGTGGGCTTTGGTGTGTGTGTGTGTGTGTGTGTGTGTGTGTGTGTGTACGTGGGAGGAGGCTAGGCCTGGTAGGGAGTGTGTGTGTGGGCTTTGGTGTGTGTGTGTGTGTGTGTGTGTGTGTACGTGGGAGGAGGCTAGGCCTGGTAGGGAGTGTGTGTGTGGGCTTTGGTGTGTGTGTGTGTGTGTGTGTGTGTGTACGTGGGAGGAGGCTAGGCCTGGTAGGGAGTGTGTGTGTGGGCTTTGGTGTGTGTGTGTGTGTGTGTGTGTGTGTGTACGTGGGAGGAGGCTAGGCCTGGTAGGGAGTGTGTGTGTGTGTGTGTGTGTGTACGTGGGAGGAGGCTAGGCCTGGTAGGGAGTGTGTGTGTGTGTGTGTGTGTGTGTGTGTGTGTGTGTGTGTGTGTGTGTGTGTGTACGTGGGAGGAGGCTAGGCCTGGTAGGGAGTGTGTAGAGTTTACTGGGTGAAGAGTTAAATGAGTGACGTGAGCCTGTTTTTTAGATGTTGAGTTTAGCATCTGTGTGTGTGTGTGTGTGTGTGTGTGTGTGTGGGGGGGGGGGGGGGGGGGGGTTGGAGTTGACTGGGTGCGAGTTTGTTAGAAGTACGAGGCTGGGGTGGCTGGGGTGGGTGGGGTGGGTGGGGTGGCTGGGGTGGGTGGGTGGGTGGGGGGGCGGGGGTGGGGGGGGGGGCGGGGGGAGGGAGTGTCCTGAGTGATGTGGCTCTATAAATGTTGCGTTCCCTGGGGGGTTGTGGGTCTAGTTTGAGATGACGTGTCCTGGATCGGATGATCTGGAGGATGGACTGCAAGGACCTTCACACAGGACAGCACCGACCCAAACCGTACTGTACTGCCCTGGATATGAAATGTATATTTATAGCGACTATCATGGATGCGTACTGTAACCAGGACAGCCCGGTGTGGCTCGGCTCAGCTTGGTCTGGTACCGTGGTGTGTGTGTGTGTGTATCGGGGTGTGTGTGTGTGTGTGTGTGTGTGTGTGTGTGTGTGTGTGTGTGTGACTCACGCCTTGGTCTCACTGGCCTCCTTCTGCATGATGTCCAGGAGCATGCGGCAGGCTGAGCTGCAGCCCTCCGGGGTGGAGTGGATGGTGATGGGTTTCTCTGCCGCTCCCGCATTCTCTTTCCGATGGATGTCCACCCTGGGGGGGGGGGGGGAGAGAGGGGGAGAGGGAGAGAGAGCATAGCAGTGATTACTTCAATGATTACTGTTTACTTCAAGTCTGTACAGAGGCTACAGTCTACGTGTAATATTTATTTTGTATCGAAAACAAACAAGCATGGGAAAAAAACAGTACGTGAAACAGTGAGACACAGGGGAGGCTGGCGGAGGCAGAAATCGGAGGATGGGTTTGTTCTATTATAATGAGCCCCGTCCCTCAATTTCTGGCTCCGTCAGCCTCCCCTGGTGAAACAACAACGCAATAACAACAATAACAACCTACTTGGACTGCGTCTGTTTGGTGACGTTCTTGATCGTGAGGCCCTCCTTGCCGATGATGGCGCCCACGAACTGTGTCGGCACCAGGATGCGGAGGGGGAAGTCGTGCTGTTTGTGGCGGGGCCCGCCAAACCCTCCGGAGGGGCCGGGCTGAGGGGCGTCCTGATCCCGGGAGGAGCGCCCGCTGCGACGCAGGCGGGGGGCCTGGAGGGGCGGAGCCGCGTCCATGTCCAGGATGTACGACACCCGGAAGGAGTAGTCCTCGAACTGGTGGCCTGTCAACTTCTCAATGGCTCTGGAGGGGAGAACGTCACAACGCCAGATTAGAAAAGAGAGGGATACTACGGAAGCCCTGAAAGGCCATGTATTCATAAATTCTTTTACTCTGTTTTCCCTCGATGAGATAATTTTCTTTGTTTTCTCGTGATCTCGAGTTATTTATGCAGGGCTTCTGTAGTATACAGACTGGGTCTGAGCATACAGTACATCCTCCCTATTGACACTGATCTAGATCTGATCTAAATCTTGATTATATTATCAGCCATACTTTCTACAGGGAGAGAGTGTCAGGGGGGTAGGGTCCTGGAAAGAGCTGGTATCTTTCTTCAATGCTAAAAGAATGGGATAGATCGAGCATATCTTGACTTTTCTTTCGGTCGGCTATGATACAGAATGTCAGTAGTTTTCTGAGGGCTGAATCCTAAACGGAGAGGCAGTCTCACTTTCACGGAACGTAAATAATGCGTTTGTTAATGTGACATTTGTGGGGAAACTGATCTGTCATTAGGATCTGGACCGTGTTCTTCCAGCCTGGTCCTGGGGACCCACGTCCACAGTGACAACGTGTCACTGAGCCCTTGGTGAGATGAATGACGGGTGTGAGAATGTTTAGCTTTGCTTCTACATTTGGTGCTTCTACATGTGGTGCTTCTACATTTGGTGTTTCTACATTTGGTGTTTCTCCATGTGGTGCTTCTACATGTGGTGCTTCTACATGTGGTGCTTCTACATGTGGTGCTTCTACATTTGGTGCTTCTACATGTGGTGCTTCTATATTTTGGTGTTTCTACATTTTGGTGCTTCTACATTTTGGTGCTTCTACATGTGGTGCTTCTACATTTTGGTGCTTCTACATTTTGGTGCTTCTACATGGGGGTTCTTTCAGTTTTTGGTGATTGGTCTTCCTCTGTTGTCTTGTTAGGTTTTGAATATTTCCTTAGTTTGTTTTGTTATTTGATTTCCCTGAAAAGTGCATTGTGCTAACCCTAACCCTAACCCTAACCCTAACCCGAAC
The DNA here is from genome assembly GCF_951799395.1 of Argentina silus. NCBI lineage: Eukaryota > Metazoa > Chordata > Actinopteri > Argentiniformes > Argentinidae > Argentina > Argentina silus. Next base: position 411 of record NW_028152358.1, on the reverse strand, counting down.
CCTAAGTCAGTAAGGATTTTGCACAAGAACACACACGCCAGAACAACCCACAGGAAAGGAGCCTGTATCCTGTTTCTGTAGCGTGAGGCAGCTTGAGGTCCGCCCCCTGAACAGGACGCTAGTCTGTCGCAGGGCCTTGAGGGAATTAAACATGCTGTACAAATAAAGTTGGATTTGATTTGATCAGAGCCGGAGCGAGAGCAAATTGTGCACACCCCTGGGGCTGCACCTGAAGAACACCTCTCTTTGTTCAGTCGGGACACTTACGTTGTTTTAATAAGTTTAATGAAAATGGTAATACATTAGGTTTGGTGTAATTGGACGGCTCCGCTCTGATATAGCCCCCCGCCTGAAGTTAAATATCATTAAATACAATATTATAAGGCGGGGAGCCCATAAACGTTTCAACCC
>NW_028152359.1:0-11000 GCF_951799395.1 Argentina silus | reverse complement strand
GTTAACGACATTAGCGTTTAATAGTTTTTCGCCACCTGTTGCTAGGCAGAATTCATACCCAATATAATTTGCGTGAGGTTTTCCCTGCTTACGCCAATCACGCTCACGTTGTTCCCCTCGCAACGATGAGGCAAGAGTGCTCCGCTGCCCCACAGCAGAAAGACGGGACAGGGAGCTCAGTCCGCACACACTAGTAATTACTAGTAATTAGTAATTACTCCAAAAACAGCACTATACGGATTATGAGTCAAGTTTTATATATTTATACACACCAATTTCACCATTTAATCTATTTTGTATTAAATATAAAATACTTATTATTATTACTAATAAAAAATATGACTAATAATTGTTTCGTATTTGTAATGTACTTTATGAGACTTTATGTTTGTAATGTACTTTATAAAGAAAAAAAACCTGTATATCCCCAAATTTGATTCTATGCAATATGTTTTTTCAAATGTTGTATTTGTCTTGTAGGCTACTTTTGTGTAAGCCGTATATTGTGGGTAAAATGCACTATAAATTCAAATGAACTTAAACTTAAATGTGTATTGCAGTGGAATCCTAACTCGAGATCCGCGTGTAAATCGAATCAATTTCCCATTGACATGAATGCAAGATTTACGCGCGCGGATTTGGAGTTAGGATTCCACCCAAAATGCGTTGCTATTGGTATCATTATGACGTTGATATGTACACAGAATTGAGAATGTTCTGCAATAATACACAAAGTTCTTGAACTTTTAGTTCAGTGGCATAACGAGCTAAGACGCAACCTGAACCTGTGCAATCAGTATTACCAGAGTGAGATATAAAGAGATTATAACCGGAAGATTCGGCGCTTATACACAGCCTACTGACTGAGGTAGGCTAATGTAGGCCAGAGATGTAGTATAGTTGACATATAGTATAGTTTTATAACACTTGTATTTGTAAATACTTGAGACGGCATAGGCCGACTACCTTTACAGCATTTGGACAAGGGAAGCGTAAAAATGTCACTGAGAGATATCTGTCACTAGGAGATGATATTCCCATTAAGTCGAATTCAGCGTTGGATATTTCTATATGCCTAAAAACTCACATCTTTAGAAAGGCCTTCCTTTAGGTCCTGTCCTCTTGTTGTTGTTAGTGTTTTGTTTGTGTTTTTGTTTGTGTGTCTATTGCACTCAACTGCACAGGCTTTGAAATTGTCGGCTACAAATGAAAAACACATTCCAAATCAAATATATTTTTTATTATTATTAGAGACCTAAATGCATGAATTGAATTAGGGCTATTTTAATTTTGCGGAGGTCTTCTGCTTCTTTGCCTATAGGCTCCTACCTGTACCAGGCCGATTCCAGTTAATAAAATGTGCCCATTATATGGCCACTGATATTTGACCTGTTGACCACAATTGTAGGCTATATTTCAAGGCGTGTCAACAAACATAGCCAGCCAACCCACACTGGAAGCTTTTGCTGACTCTAACATAGGCCTCTGACAGGACCAAGTCACTTCGAACCATTGCATCGAACGCTGATAAGAGTTGTTAGCCAGTGAATTACCATGATAGTCATTCCAAACCCATTATGACGCCAGCCGAACGCACATTATAGATAATAACATTTCTTTGCTGCCAATCGGTGTACTGGTATTTGTTGACTGATTCAGAAGGGCAAACTCAAAGATTGTTATCCCTTTCTCATTTGGGGAATCTTTCTGACATTCCTGTTGCATTATAGTATGGGTGTGTGGAGATTATTTCAATCATTTTTGTTTGTGTTCTATCTACTGTAGGTGCATAAAAACAATGGAGGTGAAAATATATATGAGTATTGAGGATATTAGGAAGGAGCATGAGAGGATTAAGACAGAGAAGGCAGAGTTTGAGAAAAAGATAGAGGAATATGAGAAACAAAAGAGAAGGGACCAAAAAGTTAGGCAGAGGGAGGAGGAGATCCTGGCCAGAAAGGCAGAAAGACTGCAGGAGGACAGGAATGAGTTCAATAGGGAGAGGGAGGAGATGGACAGTGGGATCAAGATCCTCATGATGGAGATTGAGAAAGAGAAGGAGTCCTCAAAGGAGATACTTAGAAAGGCTGAGAAGGCAGAGGCAGAGTTAAATATGATGAGGAAGGAGAGTGTGAAAATCCAAAGAGACTGACAGAAGGTGGAGCAAGAAATGCTCAGGATGTGGAAGGAGAAGGAGACATTTTTCAAGGCCAAGAAACAGATGGAGAAAGAGATGGAGAAAAATATGGTGGCAGTCAAGAGGAGAGAGGCCCTGGTGATGGAGGCCGAAGAAAGACTTAAGCTGAGCAAGGAAAAAGAGAAGGAAGAGCAGGAGATGGAGACCTCAAAGGAGATGCTTAGAAAGACAGAGAAGGTCGGAGCAGAGTTGCAAATGATAAAGAAGGAGTGGATGAAAATCAAAAGAGACGGGCAGAAGGTGGAGCAAGAAATGCTCGGGATGTGGAAGGAGAAGGAGACATTTCTCAAGGCCAAGAAACAGATGGAAAAAGAAATGGAGGCAGTCAAGAGGAGAGAGGCCCTGGTGATGGAGGCCGAAGAAAGACTTAAACTGAGCCAGGAAAAGGAGACGCTAGAGGAGGAAAAGGAGACCTCAATGGAGATGCTTAGAAAGACAGAGAAGGTCGGAGCAGAGTTGCAAATGATAAAGAAGGAGTGGATGAAAATCAAAAGAGACGGGCAGGATGTGGAGCGAGAAATGCTCAAGATGTGGAAGGAGAAGGAGACATTTAAAAAGGATAAGAAACAGATGGAAAAAGAGATAGAGGCCATCAAGAGGAGAGAGGCCCTGGTGATGGTGGCTGAAGAAAGAGCGAAACAGAGTCTGGAAAAAGAGAAGCTAGAACAGGAGAGGGAGACATTGAAGAAGGTGAGCATGGTGACGATTAGAGAGATGGTAGAGAACCTATAGACTAAGTAGATGAAGGTGATTGTTGCTAGTTTTACTATAGCATTTAGTCCATGACCTTCAACTCTCAGTTGAATTTGTCCAATTCTTGTCTCACCTTGCACTCCCCTCTGATGTTACTTTTTTAATTTCAGATGAACGATGGCTCCAGATATGCCACAACCCTCATGTTCTCGTTGAGAGCGACTCCTCTGATGGCTCAGCTGGTACACAATCAGGCAAACCAGGGGACGAGCCTTTCTGTCAAAAGCCTTGTTGATGTGGCCCTGGCTGAGAGCGTGTGGGGGTGCAGAGATAAGACAGGGGACTGCACATGCCGACACCGTTAGCCTGGAAACCTCAACACAATTGGCCGCTTTTTAGGGATACATAGCAAATCAATTTATATAGTTGTCTTAAGTTCAATAAATTAAGTTGAACATTAAATTAAATTGACTTCCTTTCTCTACCACTGTGACTGCTTGTGGCATTTATTATTATAGAAAGTCTTACTTGTGATGACCGTGATGTAGCTATTTATTTTAAGTCGCTCTGGATAAGAGCTTCTGCTAAATTACTCAAACGTAGGCCTGAAGTACATCCGTAAAATAATGTATCCATTTCCTGTTAACCATCTCTAAACCCTAGATGGCAGTATTTACTCTTACACCAGAAACGTGACCAGTTGCACGTGTGGATGCAGAAGAAATAGCCTCCCAGTCTGTTTCTGCAAGGAACTTCTAATTTATGGATTCTGTACATTGTTTTATGTTGAGAGTCTTGTCAAGTCTGAATATCTTAGAGTTGGGGTTTGTCCTCTACCTCCAAATATAAACGAGGACAATCACTTTGTTTTTCATACAGGTACCACTATTGTATGTATTTCTATAATCTATGTTTCTATTACTTTACCATACTATGAAACTAATTGAATATGTTTTTAAGCGTCCAAAAAGCATTGATACCAGCACTCCAAGAATCATTTTGCGTTGCTGCTGCAGCAGCCGCGCAATGTCAACACTTTACACACGCACTGGTGTAGCATGTAACATTAAAATCCATCAACTTCATATCACACCATTGATGATTGGTGAACTTGTTGGATCAGTTAAGGCCTGTGCCAGAAATCAGTACACACACCAATCACACAATGGGACTATAACAGGCACATACACTGCATTCTGAAAGTATTCAGACCCCTTCACTTTTTCCGTATTATGTTATGTTACAGCCTTATTCAAAAATAGATGAAATTATTTTTTTTCCTCATTAATCTACACACAATACGCAATAATGACAAAGGTGCTTCAACAAAAAACGTAAAGGGTCTGAATACGTATGTAAAGGTGATATTTCAGTTTTTTATTTTGAATAAATTAGCAACAATTTCTAAAAACCTGTTTTTGCTTTGTCATTATGAGGTATTGTGTGTAGATTGATGAGGAAAAAGGCTGTAACATCACAAAATGTGGAAAAAGTGAAGGGGTCTGAATACTTTCCGAGAGCACTGTACTTACATCTTGATTCACAGAATCACACCTCGTACACACTTGCAAGTGATAGCAACGCCTATCACCTGTCCCAATAAAGGGATGCTACAAGCGCACCATTTCATCCTTTCCACTCTTCACTCTCTGACTGTCTGAAGTGTACTGTAGTTGTGTTGTTGTAGCTGGGTACACCTCGGCCTATGATTCTCATGTGGCGTTAGGTTGAAAAGTGTACTGTAGTTGTGTTGTTGTAGCTGGCTACACCTCAGCCTATGATTCTCATGGGGCGTTAGGTTGAAAAGTGTACTGTAGTTGTGTTGTTGTAGCTGGCTACACCTCAGCCTATGATTCTCACGGGGCATTAGATTGTCTCTGATAGAATCCTATGGTTCAGCTCAACGATGATTTTCACCTTCTGAGCACCTGTTAACTCTCTGAGCTAACAGGCTAACCTGTGAGCTCTCAATTCTTTGTTATTGTTGAACCCTAGCTCGACGATAATTCCTCAGGTTATTATTAGAACTTGCAAGGTCACATGTGTAGGCTACAGCTAGCACTTGGGACAGACGGCTAACTAAGTTACTTGTTGTTTCCGGACAGCTGAGAACCTTGGCTAGCTTTGACAAGGTAATATTGAGAAATATTAGCACCCTGTTTGCAGGAGGGTTGGTCAGCTTGTGTTTGTAGCCCTAGGACTACTGAGCACTTTCTAGTAATTAATAATTTACTACCTAGTTACCTCGTATAATGATCTGGAACATACCAGTTCTCTCTGGTGTGGGACCAGCACCATATCTAACTATACGGGTACCAGTTCCCTGGGGTGGCACGTGGGTGTAGCAATGCTGAGGTGTGCTGATATTATACCTGTTTGTTGCATCGTGCGCTGTATCTAAACTAACCCCACAACTAAGTCAACTAATAAACATGGGCTACGCATATCTTAAACATGCCTCTGTGTGTGTGTGTGTGCGTGCGTGCGTGCGTGCGTGCGTGCGTGTGTGTCTGTGTTTGTGCGTGCTTGCGTACATGTGTTTTTTAGGGGATGCAGAGAAAGTCTTCCAGCTGTTCCAATGAGAACATCCATCCATCCATCCATACATAGACCTATGCATTTAATTCTGGTTTGTTTATAACTAAGAGGAAGACACATTTATCATCAAAAACCACTAGTTATCATCAAAAAGGATGGTCACAGTTTGCTAAAAAAGAGTCCCTAAAAAGCCTGCAGAGGTCTCGTAAAAGATATTGTGGACAGATGAGATGAATATTATCATGGACTAGAGTGACAAAAGTTTGGGGAAAAAAGGATCTGCCCAAGATCTACAGCATACCACCTCATCTGTGAAACATGGTGCAGGGGGTGTTAAGTTTGGGCATGTATAGTTGCCATTAGAACTTGCTAACTTGTCTTAATTGATGATTGTACCTGCTGATGGCAGCAGCAGAATGTATTCTGAAGTGCACAGAAACATCTTGTCTGCTTGAGTGCAAGCAAATGCCTCCAAATGCATTGGATGGAGCCACACCATAAAATAAAACAATGACCCAAAACACTGCCATAGCAACTAGTGGAAAGATCTTGATTGGCCAAGTCAATCTTCAGATTAAAATTCAATTGAACATGCATTACATTTCCCTAATGATAAGAATTTAGGCAAAAAGACCTCAAAACAAACAACAACTAAAGATGGCTGCAGTACAGGCCTAGCAGAGCATCACCAAAGAAGATGCCCAGCGTCTGGTGGGGTTAGTGGGTTGCAGACTTCAGGCAGTTATTGTCCACTAAATACTAGTGGATTGTCCACTAAATACTAAACATGACTGCTTCATTTAGACATTTGATAAGTCTGTCCCATTACTTTTGGGTACACTGAAATAGGGGGATTATGCATAAAAGTGGGGTAATTTCTAAATGGTGAAACCAATGTGTATACTGTGGCGCCCGGCCCGTGCCTAAGCCCATGTGCGAGTGTGGGACGGTGGTAAATGGAGTATATATCTCGCCTCGCTTTGTCTCTGCTGTTTCTGCTGTCCCTCTCTTGCCCCGTGTTGTCTTTGGCAGGACCATGTATGGAGTTCCTGCGCCCCAAGGGGCCACAGCTGCAACCCGTGGAGATAATCACCGTATGCCCATACATGGAGTTCCTGCCCATCAAGGCACAGGTGAAGGGCAACAGCAGGAGCAGCAGAGACGGTACAAAAGTAGCCCACGGAGCACCCAGTGGGGAGGAGTTGCTATGGCGAACCAAGGAGCAGTTGATGAGAGAGAGAATAAGCCAAGTCACCATTGTCCAGTGTATGACCCCTGACCATAGGAGAGCCCGCTACGTTGCCAACCTTCGCCTGTCTGACTACCCCGCTGCCGCCCCGACCTGGAACGTAAGAGGACCACCCACCGTGTACCGAACCCCCCTGCTATCTTCACGACACGACGCCTTCTCACCCCCACCCTCTCTCTATCATTTCCCTCTCCCCGCTAACCGAATAAATATCTTTGATTCTAATTCTGGTGTGGACCTCTCTGCTTACACTGTGTTTGGGTCCGTGACGCGCCCGCACACCCCGGCGGCCGTCACATTTGGTGGAGAATGCGGGCATAGCGACCCGGGACCCAAACGCAGTGAACCGCAGAGACACCAGGGGGCCAAGCACCGGGAAACCAGTCCACACCCCGCCATGGCCACTGGTACGGATTTCCAGGCGCTGATAGCGCAGCTCGTGGACCTCAATGTCAAGCAGCAAGCCCGCCATGAGGAGCTCGTCGCCGGCCTGCTGGCCAAGGGCCAGCACAAGTCCGCCACTCCGGCCCAATTCCTGGTCAAACAAACGGGGGACGACGACGTGGAGGCGTACCTCCAGATATTCGAGAGGACAGCACAGAGGGAAGGCTGGGCCCCCGATCAATGGACAGGCCTGGTGGCTCCATTTCTGTCTGGCATGGCCCAAAGTTGCTATCAGGACCTCTGCGCGGACGGGCTTGTGCCATACCCAACCTTGAAGACGGAGGTCGTCAAGCGGCTCGGCCACACCCTTTTGACCCGGGCCCAACAGCTCCACGAGTGGACCTTCGACCCAGCCGCTTTCCCCCGGGCCCAGATGCACGAACTGACTTGGGTGGCCAACAAGTGGTTGGTATCTGACCCCCCTTCCCTGGGGCCGGTGGAGAGGGTGGTCATGGACCGATACATGAGGGCACTGCCCCACGAGGCCCGGAGGTATGCGTGCCAGAACAACCCCCAGAGCGCCGAGCAGCTGGTATCCCTGGTGGAAGGCTACCAGGCCGCCCAGGGCGTGATGAGGGTGGCCCGGACACCGAAAAGAATCCCGCCCCTGTTCCGACGAGTCGCCCGGAGGCGACGGCCGACCGGAGACGCTGTTTCTCCTGTGGTGAGGTGGGTCATCTGTCCTGGGCCTGCCCCCACGCCCAGGAGGCGTCCATGCCCTCGGCGAGCGACCCCGGACGTCCCTGCGGGCTCCTGACGGCCTGTTGGGCTCAGCCGACGGGAACACCCCCGATCACCCCGGTGCGCATCAATGGGCAGGACGCCACGGCGCTCCTGGACTCGGGTAGCGCGGTGACGCTCGCCAGGCCCCAGTACACCCAACGGCCCTACCTACCCGAAACCCTCGCCGTAACCTGCATCCATGGGGAGACCAGGCATTACCCCACTGCCCACGTCCGGCTCCAAACCACCCGGGGCGTCTTCCAGGGGACGGTTGGAGTCGTCCCGGAGCTGCCCGTGGAGGTGCTGATCGGGAGGGACACTCCCCTATTCCAGGAACTGTGGAGCCACATGACCCGAGAAGACCCGGCCCGGGGGGCCCACCGAGGGAAGAGAACCCCACGACCGCCCAAACTGTGCGCCGTGAACGAGGAGGGAGCGGGAGACTCCACGGACCCCATCTCCGAGGGCGCCGGCAGCGCCGCCGCAGAACGGGCCTTCGCGGAGACCCAAGCCGTCGTCACGGACAGCGACTCACCCTCCCCTGACGATGGCGCCGACTTAATGGGGATGTTCCTGGAGGATTCCGACGCCGCCCCACTGCCCGCCCGCCTGAAGGGGAGGTTCGGGACAGCTCAGATGGAGGACCGCAACCTAGCCAGTGTGCTGCAGCAGGTGAGCGTGGTTGATGGGCAGCGGATGGACGGGGTACGGGACTTGCCAAACCCACATTTTGCCATTAAGAACAGTCTAATGTATCGTATGAACATGACTAACGGGGCCAGACAGGAACAGCTAGTGGTGCCCAAAGCCTATATTCCCTCAGTTCTCCAGATGGCCCACACCCACCTCCTGGGAGCGCACCTGGGGGTAGCGAAAACCCTGGATCGGATTCAGGCACGGTTCTACTGGCCCGGAGTGAAGAAAGCGGTGGAGACTCACTGTCGGCAGTGCCCCGAGTGCCAAATGGTGGCGCCCCGTCCCCATGTACGAAGCCCCTTAATCCCCCTCCCTATTATCTCTGTTCCTTTCAGCCGCATTGCGATGGACCTGGTCGGGCCCCTCCCCAAGAGCAGCAGTGGGTACCAGTACATCTTGGTGATAGTGGACTACGCAACCCGGTACCCCGAGGCCATTCCCCTCCGCACCATGGCCACCAAGGGTATCGCCAAGGAGCTGGTGGTAATGTTCACGCGGGTCGGCATCCCCGACGAGATCTTAACTGACCAGGGCACCCCATTTATGTCCAAGATTATGAAGGATGTGTGTCGACTCCTGCGCATAACGCAAATTCGCACGTCAGTATACCACCCCCAAACAGACGGCTTAGTGGAAAGGTTTAATCAGACACTAAAACAGATGTTAAAAAAGGTGATGGAGTTGGATGGGAGGAATTGGGACCAGCTCCTCCCATTCCTGATGTTTTCCATACGGGAGGTGCCCCAGGCTTCCACGGGGTTCTCACCCTTCGAGCTGCTGTACGGGAGACGGCCCCGAGGAATGCTAGACCTGGCTAAGGAGGCCTGGGAGTGCCAGCCATCCCCCCACCGCACGATGGTCGAGCACGTGGAGGAGCTCCGGGAACGGATGGCCACCCTGTGGCCCCTGGTGAGGGAACACATGGAGGCGGCCCAGACCGCACAGGCCCGAACCTACAACAGGGGGACGCAGCCGAGGGAGTTTGTGACGGGAGACAAGGTCCTTGTCCTGGTACCTACCTCCGAGTGCAAGTTCCTGGCAAAGTGGAACGGGCCATACGAGGTGATGGAGAAGGTAGGACCAGTCAACTACCGGGTAAGACAGCCGGGAAGGCGGCAGCCCACCAAGATTTATCATGTGAATTTATTAAAGAAATGGGTGGCCCCCGCCGCCATGCTGTCTGTGTCAAACCCCCTCTCCACACAGAAACCCAAGTCGGAGGACGTGCCATTCGGGGAGCAGCTGACCGAACGACAACGACACGACCTGACCGAGGTGGTCGCCAGGCACCGCGACGTCTTCTCCTCCACTGCCGGGCGCACCACCCTGATCACCCACCCCATCATAACAACCCCAGGGAAAACGGTAAAACTCAGGCCCTACCGTATCCCCGAGGCCCGAAAGACGGCCATAACCCAGGAGGTGCAGGCGATGCTGGAGGCTGGCATCATAGAGCGGTCGCGGAGCGCCTGGAGCAGCCCCATCGTGCTGGTGCCCAAGCCCGACGGGAGCATTCGCTTCTGTAATGACTTTCGCCAGCTCAACGCGATCTCGCAATTTGATGCCTACCCAATGCCACGGGTCGACGAGCTGATCGAGAGGCTGGGCAGGGCCCGGTACATCACCACCCTGGACCTCACTAAAGGGTATTGGCAGGTGCCCCTCGCACCTGAGGCCAGAGAGAGAACTGCGTTCTCCACCCCGGACGGACTATTTCAGTTCGTACAGCTACCGTTCGGGCTTCACGGGGCGCCGGCCACGTTCCAGAGGCTTATGGATCACGTGCTCCGTCCCCACCGCGAATATGCGGCCGCCTACATTGACGACATCATCATCCACGGAGAGGAGTGGGGGGCCCACCTGAAACAGATGGAGGCTGTGCTGCAAGCCCTACGAGAGGCGGGGCTCACCGCAAACCCAGCCAAGTGTCGGCTCGGCCTCCAAGAAGCAAACTACCTGGGGTTCACGATCGGGAGAGGGTGTGTCAAGCCCCAGGTAGGGAAAGTCGAGGCGATCCGCGGGTGGCCCCGCCCCCAGACAAAGAAACAGGTACGGGTTTTCGTAGGGCTTGCCAGCTATTATCGGCGCTTTGTTCCCCACTTCTCTTCCCTGGCAGGACCCCTCACCGACCTCACCCGCGCGCGCATGCCGGATCGGGTCGAATGGACGCCGGAGGCGGAACAGGCGTTCGCAGGGCTGAAGGAGGCCCTCTGCACGGACCCAGTGTTGGTGACCCCGGACTTCCCACAGCCGCTAGTGGTACAGACGGACGCATCGGAGACCGGGGTGGGTGCCGTCCTTTCCCAGCTAAGAGAAGGCGAGGAACATCCCATGTTTATCAGCCGTAAATTGTTCCCAAGAGAGAAAAATTACTCAACGATAGAGAAAGAATGCCTGGCCATTAAATGGGCACTGGAGTCCCTCCGGTATTACCTACTGGGGCGGCAGTTCACCCTGGTC
>NW_028152360.1:0-1000 GCF_951799395.1 Argentina silus | reverse complement strand
ACCGCCTGGTTTTAGAGAGGGACTGAGGTTCGTCTCTGTGGCTACACCGCCTGGTTTTAGAGAGGGACTGAGGTTCGTCTCTGTGGCTACACCGCCTGGTTTTAGAGAGGGACTGAGGTTCGTCTCTGTGGCTACACCGCCTGGTTTTAGAGAGGGACTGAGGTTCGTCTCTGTGGCTACACCGCCTGGTTTTAGAGAGGGAATGCGGTTCGTCTCTGTGGCTACACCGCCTGGTTTTAGAGAGGGACTGAGGTTCGTCTCTGTGGCTACACCGCCTGGTTTTAGAGAGGGACTGAGGTTCGTCTCTGTGGCTACACCGCCTGGTTTGCAGACGAGACACTGAGAGAGGACGGCCCCGCCTGGTGATTCCAACTGGGTTCATAGACAACAGGACGGACGGAAGGACGGGAAAGACAGACAGACAGAAATACAGGCAGATGGAAAGACAGGCAGGCAGACAGGCTCTTAACCGCCCGCTAACCGCCTGCTCGTCAATTGTCTTCCGTGTCCTTATAGATGGAACTGGACACTTTACTACTTACTGCTGCCACAACATCCTGTATATTCTGAATATTTTACTTATATATAAGTATGCCATTTAGCTGAAGCTTTTATCCAAAGCAACTTACATTGCAGTATATATGGTCCCAGTGGGAATCAAACCCACAACCTTAGCGTTGTTAACACCATGCTCTACCAACTGAGCCACAGAGGACCACTTATTTACTGTTACTTATGTTCATGAGTATGTTTACATGTTCTACTTGTTACACTGTGTTGTTGATGTTGGTTGGTGTTGTGGAGCTGCTCTGCCTCAACCATGTCCTTGTATTGTAAACTGGTTTATGATGTAATGACAGATAAACTTGAACTTGAACTTGAACTTGGGAGGGACACGCAGGAGATCCATCTATCATAATCCCTCCGAGACCTCCTCCTCTAATTCCTCCATTTCATTCCCAAACCCCACTTCATCAAACTCGTGAGAGAGAGAGAGAGA
>NW_028152361.1:0-16034 GCF_951799395.1 Argentina silus | reverse complement strand
AGTCCTTAGAAACAACTCACCTTCCCTGTGGAACAGTTAGGTCATATCACTAGGCCATATCAGATAACAGCTGGGCCTGTCCAGGATTTTCTCAACTCCCAATAGACGTGTGCTCTTCACATGGACTTCAGTAAAGGTGACTGTGTCTAATTAACTGAAATAAACAAAAGTTGACTGCTAAGTAATTATATTATAATGTGACTTGTTCTGCTTTGATGTAACTTATCAGAGGGAGGCTGCACTAGTTTGAATATGTCCCCCCCCCTAATATACTGGTCTCCTGTCACTGTCATCTGGGTTCTCAGGCGGATTAGACGTCTTTGCATTCAGATAACGGTTTTGTCACTTTCATTAGTAATTTTACTTGGATTTACCTGGGATTTTACAATGGAGGAGACCACACATGATAGTAGTAGTAGTAGTAGTAGAAAGAGTGAGGAGAAATGTCCACCTGCTGGTGGAATTAAGATGAAAATTGGCGGCTTCAAGACCGGCCACTGTTACCACAAACCATCAGATGCACCAATCCAACAGGAACCCAGTGGGGTTAGCAGTGGGGTTTGGTTGCCACGGCTAAGCCAGAATGACTTTGACAGAGTGGTGCAAACCACTCCTTCAGGATTGCTGGCAGTTTCCGACGCAGAGGGCCGGCCAGGCACGAGCAAAATTCTACGGCCACAGCTTGATCAATGCCCTGACCTAACAGACATCTATCTTCAAGCTGACGAACAGGCAGATACTCATGCAGTTTCTAAAATGCGTCTACTTAGTGTAGAAAAAAATGCAGCAATGTGGAATGATTGCTTTAAAGAGCATGCTAGCAGAGAGGACACATGTATTCTTCCACACTTCGAAGTACATGAGAAAAAATTTGGTTTGTGTTGGCAACAGTCATTGTCCTGTACAGCCTGTCACTACAAGTCACGTATGTACGAACTGTATTCCGAAGTAAACACTGGCAGTCGTGGTCAGAAACCGTGTGCTCCAAATGTAGCCATCAATAGGACTACAAGATACAACGATGGGAAACACAAAGTTGCGACACATTCTGACAACAACAAACACACCTCCCCCAAGTCGAAGCGGGATGCAAAGGAAATCCAAACGGGTTGCCACAATTACCTCTCAGTCCACGACTGATGACCTACAGCAGAAGAGGGAAAAAACCAGAGAGATAAATGTTCTGCGTGGTCTTCCAGCAAATGTACCAATCAATATAAGCATGGATGTGAGGTACAACTCAACATCCCTGAAAAAAGCTACGGTTGTGGACAGAGTGCAAGTCAAGCAGTGGGAACCACGATTGAATGGCAGACGGACAAGCATGAGATTCTAGGTTTTCACATGGAGAACAAGCTATGCAGACTAGGCTCATCACTTCACAATTAAGGTCAAAATGTGTCGTGCCCAGGACATCAAGGATGTACAGCCACGATTTGTGTGGTCGATCCAATATCAGAATATGAAATAGGCCGTCAAATCGGAGTGAGCTTTGCCCAGCAACAAGTCGTACTAAAATTCGTTGCAACATATGGTGATGTGAAAGCATTTCATGGGTTACAGGATGCCATGCCAACAATCGAGGCAGAACGGCAGGCTGACACAACACATCTCGGTCAGACACAGTTCCGACATATCATGAGAGCATATTTTTCATCCAGAATGTTCCTGGGAGAGAATGCCATGGTGAGAGCTGAAAACAAGAAAATGTTTGCAAAGGATGTAAGAACACGATGCCAGAAAATCTACACAGATATGCACACACTTTATGCTGGTGATATTATAATGATAACTACTAAGATGCCAAAGATAATCCAAGCAATACTGGACTGTTATTCTGGCTCATGTCAGAACTGTCAGTGACATGGAATTGTCTGTCGTGGAGGTAAGCGAAACAACTGGTGGAAAAGGTCACAGCATTTGAAGGCATGTGGCCTGACTCGACTCAATATGACAGATGAAGACCGAGCAACACTTGAAGGATTACTAGAAATGCGACTTGGAAATTCAGCACTCCAGATGACACGACACAGACTTACAACTGACAAGAATGAATCCATTAACCGATCATTCAGTGCTTCATTGCCAAAGAATGTTAAATTCAGTAGAACTGCACATGGACGAGTGAGTTCAGTGATCGATCGCATAAATTATGGAGCGGGGAATTCAATGCTGCGCAAGTTGGAGAATGTATATTGTCCTATTACGAGAGGTGAACAGGTCGCTAGAGCTGTCAAGCAAATCCAGCATGAGGTGGAATACCAGAGACAATACAAACGTCGATCATCAGTGCGTCTGCATATCCGTCATACCAAGTTAAAGCGCATGCAGAACTACTTCGATTCAAACAGAAACCGCGGTCCAGAAGATCGATACCTGAAGTGTCAGCTTGAACCCAAACATCTACTCGTAAAGGGAAGAAAAGGCCAGCAGCAGTAGTTAAGCCAGTGGTCACAAGGAGTCGCCGCAGAAAGACAACACTGCCAACTGCAAACAGGGAAGATCATCCTTATTCATTGCAATCACGAAAGTCTGCTGATCACAGTTATGCCAGCAGAAAGTAGAGGGTAGATTTTTAAACAAACAGAAAACAGAACACTTCTAACAAATGTGAACTTTCTACTTTCTCCCAGTTTCATCACTCATAGACCTGCAACTACAATACAAGAAACCACCAACAGACAATGGACCATGACTGGCACATGGTGCCACCTTGTGAGCTATACATCAATCGACATTCGAAGACATCACTCAGCATGGGCCGACAGACACAACTGCATAAGATTGACTACAGCAGACGACACTTTGAAAAAACTGAAGGATTCAACACATCTAGACAAATGTAAGTTTTACTGTTGCATTGCCATTGAAATACCTTGAATTGCAACATACACTTTGGATATGGTGCATGACCAAAGCATACATTTTGACTAACACAATATTGCCTGTTGTCATTTATTGAATGTGGTGGAGTTTGTGTTAGCTGCTTGGGCTCGACAATTTGTATTGTTTACTTCCGGTCTCACTTCGCAACATGGAGCTTGACATCGGTGCGATTCTTACGGTAAGTTAAATGTTGATTTTGTTGTACAGTTTACATTTTAAGTGAAAGCACCTCTAGGCATGGACTATATCTTTCTTTCAAGAAAATAATGTGCGAATTTATTAAATGATATGCCTTTGAGGCGGCTGGATTTTTAGCAGGGGACATCTCAGGCTCAGCCTCAGCCAGCGTTTGAGTATATGCTAATATGCTATAGTAGCTTAGGAATTGAATGACTCATTCCTTAATATATGACAATTTAGCTTCTGTGTGTGTGCAGGAACATTTTTCTCAAATGAATGATCAACTTGATGTGAAGGTCTTAAGAGCAAAGGAAATAAACAAACCCCATGTGTCCAAGGTGAGTGTAAATACAATACTGAATAATAACAGTAGAATTAATAATCGTTTTTTTTACCAATGGCAATGGCATTTTAGCCACACCTGTGTGTGAAATGATCACGCATGTTTTAATGCAATATTATTAATAGCTATAGCTGTTCGAACTTGCTCTAATCTCTTAGAACATATTGAAGAATTAAGAATTGGATTGCATGTTCTGTATTAACGGTTGTTTGTGTCAGGACAGCAGGGAGTAGAGAGACAGTAGTTATGGCAACATTTTTCTCCGCCTCTGTGTAATATGATTTTATCTGCTTCTGGGTAATCTGAACATGCATGTCTACCTTTTGTAAGATAACTGATTGATTCTGTCCATAGGCCACATCAAGTGCAGCTATAAATCTGATGGCCGAGCATAGCCATAGGCTATCGTACCGTAAAAGACGTTCCTTCAAGCCAGATGTCATCCCAACAACATTTTCTGCGTCGAATGTTCGACGTACACCCAAGACCAAGTCCAAGAAGCGACAAACAACAGTCATCTCCAAGACAAAGAGAGCAGGTAGGCCTAACTATCTGACTGATTGATATCAAGGGGAAACGTATATGGCTTATTTCAGTGAAAGTGTAGCAAAACACTGCCGGTCTTTGGCCATCACACAAAATTGCTACCCTTAGGCGAACGACTTTTTAAAAACCACCAACCCTATTCTCATGCCTGATGGATACTACTACTTTTAATATTTGCATGTGTGCGTGCGAATGTTCTAACAACCATCATCACATGGTACATAATCTCTTCATTAATAAAGTAATGTAAGATTTAACTCAAAATATATAATTAAGATTTAACTCAAAATATATAATTATGTAATGTTTTATTACAAAGCGTATTATATATTTTATTTTATTGCACAAATACTGTTGAGTAATGTTGAACATTGAATACTTAATTCCTGATGTTGAATACCTTATTTGTTTAAGCTTCCATAGCTGCAGTCACACTCGAGAAGCTGGTGAGGGACAAGACCCTGTGCAGACATCAGGAAGCCGTCCACCCAGTACCAGACCTCCAGCATTGAGCCTTCGACGGCTTCCATAGCTTTGTTATCCACTTTGCTTCAAAGGTGTATGCCTTTTTGCATTATGGCATGCGTGCATGGTAATAATGCAAATTCCAGACCACAATTTGTGTGTGGGGGGTCACTAATGAGTGTTTTGTTTGTATACCCATGTGCGAGCATGATACAGGAACTGTATCATGACAAATCACAACTTCAAATACATATTGCTAAATACCAGTTGTGGTTAAAAATAAACCGTTTTATGTAATTGCCAGGTAGAGGTTTCTTGATTCAACACGTGTTTTTATCACTGCGAGAAACGTGTCATAGAAGACTTCTTTCATTTGATGTCCTGTCACACTATGAAGTGGGTCATTTGATTTGATGGTGTCATGTTGAAGGCTTTTCTGTTCTTGTCTTTGGTACCGAGCATTGTGAGTCTTTTCTACATGCGAACAATTGCTGCACATATTGTGACTGTCCTGAGTGGTGGGGAGCAGAAGTTGCTATGAGTTTGACATAATGCAGGATATATGGAAAAACATGACATTGGCTGGTAGGTTTATAATGTATCGAAAATACTGTTTTGAACCAGTACCATCTGGCAGACTGGCAAAATTCTGCAGAACATCTGCAGTTATTCCAGTACACACTGACTTTTCACGCAAGTCAAGAAAGGTATTTAACCTTATGTGTTCAAGGTCAGTGGAAAGGTGTGGAGCAGGTACCCCAAACACATGGGCTGAAGCTGCCATACCAGTGCCACTTTCAAGAATAACTTGCGGCTTGACAACACTGTCCAAAACAACTGCAAGTTTAATAGTTTTTGCAGAGTTTCTGTGATGCACCATGGAAGCCGAACTTTGCCAATGTCTTCAAAGTTGAACTATGCAACATGATCAAACTCTGGCGGTGGCTCTCTGTATGACTGAAACATAAACACGACAAAACTACTGTCTTAGGATTGGTTTATGAAAAAAATACCTTCCTTAGGAATTAATTAATAGACTAGGTAGTGTGGCGCTGTCACAATTGGTTGTCCTCAGAGGAAGTGCCTGATTTTCCCAAAGGAAAATCACAGATTAGACAATCAAATATACCAAATTAAAAAAAAGGACAAGAAAAGATAAATAGTCAAAGCAGAAAGAAGTAAAAGAAAACACATTTGATTAAGACAGGATACCTTCAATATGCAAACAGTAATTGAGCAACACTTACAGGCTCCTGTCGGGTTGTTTCTGGTGTTTCTACAGACTTTGAAGGCATCCATAGGGTTGGCAAACTTCCAAGTATCAATGTTCTTCGAGTTCCACTTGGACCTGTACAAAAAAAATATATAGTTATTTTTTGTGTTATGTAAATATATATATAATACACTTATTACTATTCTTACTGCTATTGTTTCATTGTTGCCATTGTCATTTTGTATTATTTTTGGTATTTAATATTTCAGTTTCTTCAGCACTGTGTATTATTAACAGCTGAGCTACTACCCCCCCCCCCCACCCAACCCCCGAAACTGTGCCTGTGAAGAATCGTGATTGTGAAAATAATTTCATATATTTATCTGCAGCTAGAGTAAGCGAAGACAGACACTTTTTGATATTATTATACCTATAAAACAGACATACATGTTGGGCCCACTTAGCTTAGCCTTTAATCTTTACAGAACTTTACACACAGTGACACAGTTACTCACTGATTCAGGCTCTTTAACCGGTATATATGTAAATCTGCAACATCACTGAGCAGTTATTAACTAATTAATTACAATACCAAGAAACTTACCATGTTTGAAACAATCATCTGTGAAATGCCTGGAGCAGATCTTGGCATTTTCAGCATCGAAGCTGCTGTCCACTCTTATTGATGCCAATCACGGGCAACTGAATCAGCTTGAGCCCCTGTAACTCATCATCATCATGCTGTCAGTCGCTATGCGACAAAGACTGCTTTCATTTCTTGACCGCCGCACTCCATTTAGTTCTCTGCTGTGAGAGTGATGTCCATGAGTCGGTCTTTATGTCTCTCAGCTTGAGGTTTCTCTTGATGGTATCCTTGAACCGGAGATGAGGGCGTCCTCTCTGTCTGTGACCAGAAGACAATTGAGAATAGAGGATCTGCTTTGGTAGCCTGTCTGATGACATCCTCATGAGGTGTCCAGTCCACAGGAGATTCTTTTTGATCAGAAGATCTTCCATAGAGGGCAGCCCTATCCGACCGAGTATTTCCTTGTTTGTCACTTTGTCCTTCCAGGTTAGCCTCATGATCGAACACAGATGTCGCATCATGAACGCATGCAGCTTTTTCACCTGTCGTCTGTACACTGTCCAGGCCTCGGCTCCGTATAGTAAGGTGGATAGCACAATTGCGCGGTAGATCTTGCCTTTGACCCGCGTGGACACATGGTGGTTGTTCCAGAGTCTCTGGCGTAATCGGCCGAAAGATGCACTAGCCTTGGCCATCCTCCTCTGTATTTCAGCATCAATGCGTCCATCACTTGATATAGCGCTTCCGAGGTAGGTGAATTCCGGAACAGAGTTCAGCTTGTTTCCATCAACCATGATATCCTCCTCTCGGGTTCTTGTAGAGTTGGGTTGGTACAGCACTTCCGTCTTCTTGATGTTAATCTTCAGGCCGAACTTTTTTGATGCATCGGAGAAAGCATCCACTATTCTCTGGATCTCTTCAGCAGAGTGGGCAACCAGTGCACTGTTATCTGCGTATAGCAGCTCTCTCACAAGTATCTGGGTAGGCTTGGTCTTCGCTCTGAAGTGTGCGACGTTGAATAGGTCAGCGCTCTGTCTAGACTGTATATAGACGCCATCTCCCATGCCTCGGAAAGCCTCGACGAGCATTGCTGATAGGAAGATGGAGAAGAGCGTGGGGGCCAGTACACAGCCTTGCTTGACACCATTGGTAACACCGAACGTTTCCGAGACTTCCCCTCCAACACTCACATTCGCCATCATTCCCGTATGTAGACCCTCGATCATGGTTGTGAATTTCTCTGGGCATCCATATTTCCTCAGTAGCTGCCATAGCCCGGCCCTTCCGACTGTATCAAACGCCTTCGTGAAGTCGACAAATACCATGTATAGTGGTCGGTCCTGCTCAATGCACTTTTCTTGTAGTTGTCGGAGACAAAATATCAAATCCACTGTATATATCATATCCACTATATATATAAAAGGGTATGCAACTAGGAATGACCCCACTCACCTTTCAACATCCGTATCTCGGCGTTGCGATGCGTAATCCGAATACTATGACCTTACACAAATGTCCCAATGAATACACTTTCACTATACCTACTTGTCATTAAAAACATATATGGATTTCTTATAAAAAGAGGTACGTTAACGACTGTACGCACAGAAAACCCATCAAACCGCATACGGTAACGTGACAATGTTACCGGAAGTGAGGTACGACATCCCTTGTTAGCCAAATAGTCTACCCAACAAAAGGAGCCAATGATCAGTCTGACACATTCTACAGCATACTGTTATTCGGCATTATACTATTTGGCTATTTATTTGACCTATACGTTTATTTATATATATTAAGAACACACCTGTGCTTCCTTGTCCTGCCCGACTGGAAGTCTTTGTGCGCGCTCTTTGTCATGCACAGAATTTACCTTGTCTGGGGTTTCCAGAAATGTGATCCTACAAAACAGCACTAAATTGGTACGGAGGCACAGCATCAAACATTGCTGCTTCATGGACTTTCCAAGAAGTTATTCAACGTTACCAGTAATTTTTAGATTATGGTTATTATTACAACATGTTATACTACATATAAGAATGACAAGGGTCACAATAATTAGTCGATATCTTTAATGATGAAGTGTTATGGTCGATAACACTAATTTGGTTATTTGAAACTATACTAACAATATTTCTTAACATATTTCTAATTCACTATCAAAATGTAATGAATACTGTAGCTATTTGAAGCCAGTTTCATAACCCAATTTTGTGGGGTTACTAATAATCTTTTGAGCACTTATTACTATAAACTTCATTGATATATTCAACGGAACAAGTACAATTGAAGTGCGCATCCATGTAAACAGTGCGCACAGATCTGCATATAACAAATACATATTTGTATGATATATTGTAATAATAATAATAATAATACATTTGATTTCATATAGCGCCAGATCCAATGTTATATTGTTTGTGGCGCTTTACAACATGTACAGATTTTTACAACCAGTATACAGCTAGTTTAAATGAATAAAATATATGTGTATGCTATGTAATTAACACATAAGAATATTAGGCGTATATAAATATATAAGTTTTTTTTTGGAATGCATAATACTAAAACGTAATAAAAATAAATAAATATAGAAAAAGTAGAAAAATAAATACAGTAATTAAATAACTATTCTAAAATATACATTTTTGTTACAGCTCACTAGGATTGAGACAGAAAATGTAAATACATATATATATATATATATATATATATATATATATATATATATATATATATATATATATATATATATATATATATATATATATATATATATATATATATATATATATATATATATATATATATATATATAATATTATAATACGGGGCCGGCGTAAGATTAAACTCGCAGCCGTATTGTGCATCCTCTGCAGGCGAGCAATGTTGTTAACACAAGTACCATATAGAAGAGAATTGCAGTAATCAAGCCGTGACGTAATAATGGCATTGAAGACACGTTCCTTTGTTGTCATTGGAAGATAACGGCTCATCCGGTTAGTGTGGCGGAGATGGAACGAACACACACTGACGATGCTTGACACTTGCTTCTTAAGATCAAGGTGTCGATCCATGACGACACCAAGGTTACGAACAGATCGTGACGCAATAATTGTGACATCCCCTACACGTATTACACTGCTGTCAACGAGCGCAGCTGCAGTCCTGGGTACCACAGGGAGATATTCCGTTTTATTGTCATTCATGCACAGGCAGTTTGATGTTATCCACTGTTTCACAACATCCAAACAGTCTTCCAAACGTCGCAGCGCAGTAGCCAAAGCTGTCGCGGTTAGGTCAAAGTGACAGTACAATTGCAGATCATCCGCGTAATGATTAAACGAAAGTCCATGCGCTCTGATTATATCGCCGATGGGTTGGATGTACAGCGAGAATAGCAATGGTCCAAGCACCGAACCCTGCGGGACACCCGATGTCACACATGTGTTCGATGATTCATCACGTATGACTACTCGCTGAGTCCGATTCTGCAGATAAAATTGCAACCAGCCAAGCGCCTTGCCCACAATACTATAGCGCAAGCGTAGCCGCTGAATCATTATCTTGTGGTTGATTGTATCAAAGGCGACACTAAAGTCGATGAGCACAAGTGCTGTACCTTGTCTGTTATCCATCGCGACTTTCATGGCATTTGTAACACATAACAATGCGGTTTCATTTTACTGATTTTTCCGGTATGCTGATTGGAAACAATCCTGCATTCGCTGATCGGAAATATGACAGATGATCCTTCGGGCAATAACTTTCTCGATGACTTTGGATAGATGACTTAGATTGCTAACTGGACGGTAGTTGTTCAGTGTGTCCTTATCGAGTGATGGTTTCTTTAGCAATGGCCGAACAATTGCCTGCTAAAGCAGCGCAGGCATAACTGCATTCACCAGAGAGGCATTTGTAATGCATGTGACGATAGGCGCAATAGAGTCTATGTTATCCTTCAGTTGTTTAGTGGGTAGGGGATCAAGCGCGTACGTCTTATCTGTGTTGGCGAGAATAGACGCTATCTCGGCTGTATTAGTAGGCTCGAACACTTCGAGAGAGTCACTAAAACAAGGCGTCTCGTCCACTGAATGATATACGGCAGTGTGGCAATGCAAACTATTAAGCAGCTTCTCAATCTTCTCTTGGAAGTAACGTGAAAATGCATCACAATTTTCCTTCGTTGAATTGAATTCGGGAAGTTGCATTTGATGGACTTCAAGCGATCGCAGAATGCGAAACATACTTTTGTTGTCAGCGATTTCTAAACGTTCTTGGAAATATCCCATTTTTCTTTGAATTATCAAGGCATAACACTCATCACGTGAATTAACATACAACTGACGATGTACCTCTAGCTTGGTCCTCCTCCACAGATGGTCTATTTTGCGTCTTCTTTCGCGGGCATCTGCTATATCCGCATCGTACCACGGGTGGGGAATGTTGTTTCGAGTGCATACACTGCGCCACGGAGCGTGTTTATCGAGACACATCGTTAAGTTGTTGTTATACGTCGCCACCAGTTCTTCCACCTGCTGATCTTTACCACACGTTGTCATATCTACACAAACAGACTCTATTTCACTTCTGAGTGCAACGTTGTCAGTGTTCCAAAATTGCAGTCAAAATTGCGAGCGTAATTCACAGCAACATGACATCAACACACATGAAGACCTCCAGTTGACACATTATTTTATTACATTGTATGTTATTTCCTTACAGCTTATCACATCTATGATCAGAGCTGCCATGTTGTGTCGACGAACATGCGAAAGATATTGGCAGGATCCAAACACTGAAAAACGTGATCGCGTATAAGTCTCGCCGCTCACACATTTGGGTGCTGCCGATGTATATCCTATCTTTTGGGGAAGGGATGCAAAGTTGAAGGCCTTCATATTAGCAGATATTTATAACAAACGCGAACACATCTATGGTAAGGTGGAGTTTTCTTCAATAACTGCCATCGTTGGAGGTTCTTTCGGCGTCGTCGTCTTCTTCTTCTTTATCCGACGTCAACGGTTTGTCCGATTCATTAACGCTGCATTGCTGCGTTTCTTGTATCGTGCCGTTCTTAATCCAATGTTTAAGACTGGTGTTATTTTCCTCCCTGTGGCCGCTGATGTTGTTAATGCGTCGTAATCTAGATCTTACTCTAGGTCTGTCAATTTCAAAGTAATCACATTAGAACAGGTCTGGCACTTATTCCCTCTGACACACGGTCCCGTATATTGCGATCCACGTGATCAGTGACGTCATGTCCACAGGTCCACCACAAATTCCACATTCCGTCAATTCATTTGTTCCTGAATACTAGATCCAAACACTGAAAAAGGGTGTTATGTTACTTTAATTTATGGTTATGACGCCTTCAGGTGGCATGGGTAATTTCTGAGATCACTCCTTCGGGTGTGATGGGCCTAGTAGCTTTAATCGTGATTATTAAACCATACAGTGGCGTTGAGGTCAAGATTTTGGTTCCTATAGTACATAGGGCAGATGTTTTTCACTTTACTACTCTCCTGTGCACCATACGGTGTAAATGGTCGGATTGTTATATTGGTCCCTATGGTGTAAAGGGCATGTTCATTTTCATTTGTTCTATTCCGCCATACGGTGTAAATGGTCGGATTATTATATTGGTCCCCACGATGTTCACCATACGGTGAAAATAGTTGGACTATGAACGTGGTCCCTACATTTTACAGGGCACGTTAATTTTAATTTTCTTATTCCGCCATACGGTGTAAATGGGCGGACTAGGGGTTTGGCCCTATGGTGTACAGGTCATTTTTAATTTTATTCCGCCATACGGTGTAAATGGTCGGTGTATGATTTTTGGCCCTATGGTGTACAGGACATTTTTAATTTTTGTATTCCGCCATACGGTGTTAATGGTCGGACTAGAGGAATGGCCCTATGGTGTACAGGGCATTTTTTATTTTATTCCGCCATACGGTGTAAATGGTCGGTGTATAATCTTTGGCCCTGTGGTGTACAGGGCATTTGTATTTGTCTTATTCCGCCATACGATGTAAATGGTCGGTTTATGATCTTTGGCCCTATGGTGTACAGGGCATTTTTATTTTTATTATTCCGCCATACGGTGTAAATTGTCGGTTTATGTTCTTTGGCCCTATGGTGTACAGGGCAGGTTACTTTTAATTTTTCTGGTTCCGCCATACGGTGGGTATGGTGGCTGTGATGGTGTTTCCCACAGTGTACAGGGCATGTTAATCATTAATTGTCTTATTCCGCCATACAGTGTGAATGGTCGGTTTATGCTATCGTTCGAACGCTAGGTAGTGCATGTTAATTTTAATTTCTTGTCCCACCATACATTGTAACTTGTCTGACGATAATATGGGTCCCCGTGATGTTCATGGCATGGTAATTTTATTATTCCGCCATTTGGAGTAAATGACCGGTTTACACTATTCATCCCTACGGTGTACAGGGCATTGTAATTTTCATTTGTCTGATTCCACCATACAGTTGGATTACCGGAGCGGGTAACGTTGTAGTTTGTGAGTGGATAATGTTGGTCAAGGGTTAACCATGGTCCCTAGTTTGTAATGACACAGCGTACATAAGGTTCACATTACTACGATTGGGTGCAGTGTTCAACTTGAACAGTAAATGTTACAGCAACGGAGCAACTTCATCTTCTCTTAAAGGGGGGGTGAAGCACTCGAACAACCATAGCCCAAACATAATAACATACCATTTACAGTATATATCACCCTTATATGATGGGCGCAACGCCACGGTAATTTTGTAATATCCTTTTAAACTTTGCCATTATCTTCGCTGGGCGGCGCCATATTGCTTTGCGGGGGGCTCAGCGGCAGAGTGGTTTGAGTACGAGCTCCTGGCACCGTGTTCACACAGTAAAAACCTCTCGGAAAAACGGCCGAAACGCATGGAAAATCGAATAAAAAGAAAACTGGTGTGCACTGGATGGCTCCTGGATATATCAACTAGTACTACAAATGCAAGGAAAACACTTTTGATCGACTTTCGAGGAAGAATTTGCAGCGGAAAAGGTGGTTGCAAATGCGGAAATTGCCGTGTCCGCCAGCCGCAGGCTCTGCGAGTGACCACTTTTCCGATGCAGATTACAAGACAAAAGACGTATGTGATGAGCATGGACAGACGGTGAGCATCAAGATGTCATTCTTGGTCAAAGACACCGTTCCATCTTAGATCTTTTTTTCCGCATATGACCATGCATCTACAGACTATTCTGCGACAAGGAAACGTCAGATATCAGAGGGCAGAGCGATGCGTAGGAAGCGACGAGCCGAAAGCAGGTTAGTAAATTGGATTACCGTTACCATTGTGACTTATCACTACGATTACAATATAGTTCCACCCCAATAAGCACAGCTGTGCTTCAACGTCACCATATATATGACCCACAGTAAATCGAAATGTATGAATACAATAAAGTGCGAGTAAGTGTTAATAGTTTGATATAATTACGAGTGTTTTCCAATCCGCCGATTTATTTTCGACGTGATCAGATGTACCGTCAATACGTGGCCGTACTCAAAACAATAACAATAACTCAGTAAGTGCTACAGGATATACTGCAGCCTTGTAACATGGGCCATGGCGTATGTACTAGGCAAAATTATTCAAGAAAATAATTTGATATTATTTATTGACAGTCATAATAAGTCTCATACTCCTGTGTTCTAAATGCCTAGAGAGCAAGCGGCAAGCGTAAGGCTAAGCCTGGGGGGGTTAGATGCATGGGAGAAACACGACGAAAAGACAGTATAGACTATAGTGCAACAGAAGCCTACTGTTGCTGTTTATATTTCAAATTCTTTATGGAAATATTTAAATATACAAATACTTTCATTGTGATTAAGTGCAAATGCAGTTACAAAAACTTTTTAAAAGTATTTAAATATTTAAGTAAAATGCATTTCACCCATGCAATGTCTAGCTGGAAAGGAAACTAAGGCATCGTCATCTACCCAGTTGAACACAGATTACATGTCTGCTTTCTATAATGACACTTTACAATTTCTGTCTGAATTCTTGTGACTTGACAATAAGGCAAAATTATATAAAATTAATTTGCTTTATTGATCAGATTAAACCCCACATATAATAACCGGAAGTTCATAAAGAGATGTATTAATTACATTTTATTCTAACACGACTGATAACACTGTAATGAATATCGTGGGGAAGGGGGCAACTGTCGGCAACCCACAATAGTATTAGTACAAGCTATACATATGAAGGAAGTATATCAGGCATGGGGTCAATTCTGTTTTGTCAATTCAAAAAAATCAGTTCTAATTCCGCCTTGCAAAAAATCAATTCCAACTGTTAAAATCCTAGGCTAAAGAAAAATTCAAATTCAATTCGTTTTAACACAGTTTTATTTGTCACTTGTGCACAATCATATTTAATTAGATATGATTAAAAAATTATTGTTCGTTAAATGCACACATACACAAACACATATATATATATATATATCAGGTTTGCCATAAAAAACTTTAAAATGGCATCCAGCCATTTCATATGTACTTTCTGCTGCGACACCTCTCCTGGATTTTTGCTAACAAAACCAGACATTTTGGACAGCCCTGGACAGTTGGGTCATTAATCTGAGTTTTGAACAGTTTCCCCTGTTTATATTGGGTCCAGGTCATTTGCCCCCCTCCCGGACATTTTCCCCTTTGTCACTTGCCCCCCAGACATTAGCCCCTTGCCTTATTCAAAATCTCGACATTTGCCCCCTGTCCGTAGCTTCTGGATTATTTGTAAGTTTTTTTTAAGAAATGTCTTTAACTTTTTTTTCTTTCTGAACATGAATTCAAGATATATATTACCCTAATTGCAATTAATGTTCTTTGTGCCAGATCAGCCAAGTAAATTACTTTATGTAGTTGGAGATGATCCTGTAATCAAAGGATTATCTTTATTGCAATTGTGGAAGAAGCCAGTGACATTAGGACCAGGACATGTTAGGACAATTGAGGATATTTGAAAGAAGCCATCTCAACAAGGTTTCTTTTAAATTGCATTTACCATGGAGAGTTGGAATGACTCCATTTTTCTATAAAACTGGATGCACAAGCCAGAGTTGTCAGAAAACACTTATAACTTCACCATGGAAATTACTACTAGCATCTGAGGAGGTCAGAAGCTATGTTTTGAGTGTCATTCCTACACCAAGAAGGGGGACCAACAAGATTACTCTTCAATGGGAGTGAAGCCAGCGTCGATCCTAATCATGCAAGGGTGCTGTGGTCACTGATCTGATCTCCAGATCCAGAATGTGATCAACAAGACTGCCTGCAACCATGATGGTGACACGGCACAGATAGAAGCTGCCAAGGTCCGTGAGGACCTGAAAACTAAGGCAGCTAATACCAGGGGCACTCTAAACCAGCTGATCTCTGACTCGTTACTGTCCACCACTGTTTGTGGAAGCATCACCCAAGAACCCATCTTCCACCACTGATCTGACTATCAATGATACCTGGAAGACAACTGGTGACAAGATCATCTCATACACACTCCAGGGGATAGGCCATTGCATTAGGCTAAAGTGACTTCGACTTGTCATTGAATGTTATGTTATTGTAGTAATAATGATAAAACTGCAAACTGATTTTCACTTGTCAACTATCATAGAAAAAAGGGGCAGATGTCCTGGGGGGGGAGCAAATATACTAGGAGGCAGATTTATATCGCTATCAGTTGTGGTATCATTGATATTTCATCAAATTTACTGGAAAGTTTGAGTCTTCAACATCCTAATCTCCAACATGTATTCTCCA
>NW_028152362.1:2500-5000 GCF_951799395.1 Argentina silus | reverse complement strand
GTTCGTCAATAATCCTGATCTACAGTGAAATTAATCCTGGTATCGACATGACATACAAACAATACAATTAAGAGCAAAGGAGGAATGAAGGAGGGGAACGATAGAAGAAGGGAAGAGAGAGCGAGGGAGGGGATAGGATGCTTTATCTCCTGGGTTCACTGCGCAGAAATCCTATGAAGGTTTCTAATTAATTCATCCATTGTTAATGAAGGCGAGCGGTGGAAACAGGGATTAGACGCGAGGATGGGGAAGAACACAATTAGAGATACCAGCCTAATGATTGTTTTTATTATTATTTTTTTTTTACTTGTTGTTTTTTGTTGCACTTTGTTGACTGTGGGTGTATTTATCGGCTATTTAAAACGAGCTGGAGCGTATCTCTCCCCTCCCTCCCCTCCCTCCCTCCCTCTCACCCTCACACGGACACAACTTCTCCTGTTAACTAGCCGCAGTACCGACCAGTCAGGACTTGAACCCGTCTAACTTCACCCACACTGATCACTTCTAGCGGTCGTTGTCTTGGTGACTCTCCGTTCACCTGGGTGATCGTTACCCAGGCAACGCTCTCTCAGCTGTGGCCCTGTCACGTGAGATTATACATGTATGACACGTGTGACAAATACGTTGTCTAGAGTAGAACCAGCCAGGCTCCCAGGCTAGCTTCTCTCCAGAGGGAGACGGGTGAGACACACACTCACACACACACGCACACACGCACACACACACGCACACACACACACACACACACACACACGCACACACACACGCACACACACACACACACACACACACACACACACACACACACACACACACACACACACACACACACACACGCACACACACACACACACACACACAATGGTTAGGGTCTGGGTTTAGGAAGGCTGACCTGACTGCAGACCTGTGTCTGTGGCCTGACTCTGACCCGTAGAGTGCAGGGCCCGTGACAGTGACAGAGGGACCTGGGTGATCTCTCTGGCTGAGGGGGTTTGTCACTTGGGTCCCAGGCTCACCTCGCTCCGGGGGTCCAGAGGGGAGAAGAGGCCAAGCGCTCTGGGCTGCCGGAAGGCTGGAGCATCGGAGCGTCGGAGGGGGAAGAAGGATTGCCTTTCAGGAGTTACGAGCCATTAAATCAGAGCCGGGGAAATCTCAAGGTTCCCCAAGACTGCTGCACAAGGAATCCGGGGCCCGAGAAATATTGTTTATGGTTTAAAAGCCCTGGCGATGGATTTATAAAAGAAACATTCATCATTGCAGGAAAACGGAACAAAACATTCCGGAAATAAATACTGAGTCTATAGGTATACTTGTCACCCGGACAGCACAATAACAAGTGTATCTGGAGGAAGATCCTTCATTCCCTGGCAGCTGGCCCCCAAGCATGGTGTGTACGTCCAAGCCTCGGCCTTTGTTTTCTGTGTGTGTGTGTGTGTGTGTGTGTGTGTGTGTGTATTTGTGTGTATGTGTGCGTGTGAACGTTACATTGTGTGTGCATTTTGTGTGTGTTTCCATGCACATGTACAGCATGAGATCATCTTTAAGGTGTAGGCTATGTATTTGTGTGTGTGTGTGTGTGTGCGTGCGTGTGTGTGTGTGTGTGTGTGTGTGTAGCTCATAGCTCGTAAAACAGTGTTATGAGCACCCCATCAACTGATCAGTAATGGGTCTCCCTCTCTCCGGCCCATCCGTCTGTCCATTAAAACACACCAGGACAGATTTACAAACCATCAGCACCAGTGTAAAGGGATTAAACCTGTTAGATGTTCCCATATACTTGTTTACTTGTCCACTTTCCCATCATTTCCCATTACACTACTCTATCAACTGGACATGTGTCTCAGATGCCATTTTTCTGTGTAAACATGAACTACTTAAACTCCAGTAAACACAATTAAGAGTATTGATTACCCCCACACTCCTCCATGTCTGCCTGAGGAAATCAGGTTTTAGTCAAGTCCCGTTTTACAGGAAGGTGATGTGTTTTGGTCAATGATGCAACCTTGAGACAACAGTGAAAAATCTATTCTCCTGGCAAAGTGCTGTCTGGGCTTCGGACAAGCGGCGCAGGTACCGGGTAAACATTGCGTCATGGCAAAAACACACGTAAACACAAAAACAGCAATTCTCTCCCTGTTTCGTGTCGCGTGATGTTCACATATGAATGTCTGAGTGAATTGAATGTATAACGATTCGGATTAAGTTGGTTTTATTTCTTCATTATTCCAAACGGTGTGGTCTAGTTTTGGGGGTTCAGTAATTCCATTTTCCATTGATATTATTTCTGATTGACCATTGAAGGAAACAGACTCTTCTTGTGTTTTTCTTGAGACGGCTTTCCTCCTCACAGACCCCTGAGGGACGGCTTTCCTCCTCACAGACCCCTGAGGGACGGCTTTCCTCCTCACAGACCCCTGAGGGACGGCTTTCCTCCTCACAGACCCCTGAGGGACGGCTTTCCTCCTCACAGACCCCTGAGGGACGGCTTTCCTCCTCACAG